>NC_074717.1:32152700-32452700 GCF_947242115.1 Biomphalaria glabrata
CTACAATAGCACACAGTGTCTCCAAACCTTTCAACCTACTTCTAAACCTACTGGGGCTCTAGCCACGTTCCTTTCGAATGGGACACTTTGTGCGGCCAATGAGCTCCAGGGAGGGAAAGACACTTGTTTGGTGAGGTTTTGTTTCGTGTTCACAAATAGACATTTTCATTTACCCTGTCAACACCTTTCTGGGTGGACTAGTGGAGTCCAAGAAATGTGTACAGTGTGTTGAGAAGCCTAATAATTGGTGGCACTCGTATTTTCTTTTAGTCCATCGGAGCAATACATTATCTGTTTGTTTTTTCCAAAGCTTTTATCAACTCATTCTGTCTGTCTGTATAGTGAAATGTTTGTAGACATTATTTGTCTCACACCCAATCTCGGATTAAGCTGAAATTTCGCACAATTTGTTTTTCTTTTACCTGATAACACAAAAATCAATTTAAAAAAAAGTAATCAATTAGTTTATTAACTATTGGTAATAAAGTATTTTGTTTGGTAGTTTGAACAAGGGAAAGATGTCGTACTTGACAGATGTGGTAGTATAAGTGGAATTAGTCCCCTTGAGGATTCTAGAGCCCTAGTGAACATTTTTGTATGCATTTAAAAACGATCATGTAAACATTCACCAAGATACCCTCTTCTTCCCTTCCCCTTTCACAACTGGTCCAGACAAGTGATAGGATCATAGCTGCATTGAGAAAACTAAAAGCTAAAAAACAATTGATAAAAATATTTCTAATCCGATATACTTATTATGTCTAGGTCGATTATACATATGATTACATAGCTGATCCAAACTAATTGATACAATTATCTTTAAGTTTATTTTTTTTTTAAGTATTTTTTTTATTTTTTACTAGTTTCTTATTGTGGTTGTAACTTTCTCAAATATTAAATTCCTAGTAGTTGAGAGCATTATGTCTTTAAATCAGTCATTCCAAAAGAGATTTCACCAAATATTAATTAATTCCAAAATTCTTGTAATACTGCCAACTTTAAATTAAAAGTTGACTTCGAAGGTGCTGCATTAGGTATCGTCAATTAGGAGAGAACGAGTTCAACTTTATAGTCAATTATTTCTGTGAATTTGTTATTAAAATTAATTTTGTATTGCGTATTCAAGCTTGGAGTATTGTGTGTGAGTGTGCATGATTTCTATTTGGATTGTTTTTTTAAGCTAAGCTCTTTCAAGAGGATTTCTGTTGCCAATTTAAATAGCTCCAGCTACTTTTGGACCTAGTGTTTAGAAAACCAAACACCAGCGTCACAGTAGAGTAATTGTCTCATGCTTGTCTTATTTTAGGGCGACTCCGGTGGTCCACTCATGTGTGCCAAGTCTAGTAACGATGTGCCCAGGTATTATCTTTTTGGTCTCGTCTCCAACGGCGGTGACTGCGGTAAGGCAGGTGAGCCTGGCATCTACACCAACATCGTACACTTCCTGGACTGGATTGAGACAAAACTGAAACGGAAATAGTTGCAGTCACGTGTGTGCCTTGTGTGTGAAACAAGGTTCACTTGTATTCAGGAGGAAAGTCAAACTGAACATTTACAATATTACATTATCAAGTTTTAATCATTGCAGTGTTTATACATATAAGCTCAGGAATTTATTCAATTAAGATAATTATAATCCTAGAAATAAAATTCTTATCCTAGACATAGAAGAATTTAATCCTAGGTATATCACTAATTTAATCTTAATCTTAGATTATAATTGCACTCTTTTACTGTATAAAATATCTGTTTAATTGTTTTGTCCTCAATAAATAGACAGTGGATGAAATAAGATTGTAACGTTAGTCCCATCGAGTAACTGTTTCTCTTATTGCTATACTGGTCAATTGTGTCTATTTGTTTCAAGGTGATGGGTGGATATGGGTGGGGAACAGCGGCCAACGTTAGTCCATCGTTATAATAAATAAACATTTAGTTTTCCAAATGTTGTTTACTTCTTCAGCTAAAGTTTGGAAATAGAAGACAAAAGTATTAGAGTATCTTCCCCTAGTAGGACACACCAGTATCTCTACACTGGGGCGAAAGGGGGAAATGAATCTTGTGAGAACGTGTTTGGCCTAGCTAGTCACAGGAAGGCCTTGAGACCGCAATGGATTGAAGGCAAAATATCAAATGTTTAATATTACCATAATTATCGAAATAAAGATGTCTGATAATTTGTATTATCAGGCTAGTTCGAAATCTATGGTAACTTATCTTGTAAAGTTATATATATATATATATATATATATATATATATATATATATATATATATATATATATATATATACAAATATATCCATAATATCTAAATCTTTATATCCATATATTTATGCGAAAATAAACATATTATATTATAGTCTACATTGTACTTCTGAGCTATAGACAGTTTTGCATTCTGTTTCAAGGAAAAATAATGTACTGTTGTTGTTGGTTTTCAGTTATTCATCACTGCCATACAGAGTGTTAGTTGTGTTGGGCTGTAGTGATAGTAAAGTAAAAAAAGTAAAGTTCCCCTTTCAGTCTATAGAGCAGATGATATAAAGGTCATCTGATTCTGTGGCCTAACGAGGGTGTCATGTGGCCAGCATAACGACCAACCGCCTTTACTTTCCTCAACTAATGTCAGGTACCCATAATAGCTGTGTGGACTCAGAGGCGCCCAAGGATCCCGAATTAAAAATCCAAGTCTTCATCAGGATTCGAACCCGGCCCCCCCCCCCCGGTTCAGAAGCCAAGCGCTTTACATCTCAGCCACCGCGCCTACTGTAGTGATAGTAGGGTCTGCCTAATGTTCTTTAAAGGGCCATTCTTAGATGATAGGATTCACAGTTTTATAAGAGTGGGCGAAGTGTCTAAAGAGGGCTGTGTGTTCGGGATGTATTCCGATAATTTAAAGATGTTTGTCCTGTCTTCGTTGGAAACTTGGAGAAGCTATTTGCGGGGGAGGATCTTGATACTATCCTGTTTGTATAACGTACCGACAAAGTGCGAAACAAGGAATCTTATTATATAAAAGTTAGATTTTCGATTTCCTACTTCACCTCACCATTGTAAACAATAAATGAAACAAAGTAAGAAACTAAAAATGTCTAATCCTCAAAGGCAAAGATGTTTTAATTCGTGAAATCATGTTGTTGAAAATATTTGAATGATTTGGTGAGCAAACTGTTGAAATGTGTAATTAGGTAATTGTCTGAGATTGTTGTTATTCAAAACGTGTGTTACTAGGAAACCATGAAGAATTTAGTTTTTTAAAATTTAGCTCTGAACAGTCTACAGTAAAGTCTATCCCTCTATACATGGGATCAGGATACATTGATATGTTCGTGTCTTGAAAGATCACATTCTGTTTCGATGATTACTTATTGTACAATTTAATCTTTGATTGAAATATACCTGTTAAATAATTTTTTAATAATATATTCATTATTAATACATACCATGGGCGTAGCCAGGGGGGGGGGGGGGTTCTTGGGGTTCAAACCCCCCGCGAAATGAAATCCCCCCCGCAGTGGGGGGGGGGGGAACGGAATTAAGTGACTGATTTTTTGCTTTCATTTTGTTTATTTTAGGTGGGATTTTAATACTAAATCATCACTTACCACAGCACAGCCGAGGCAGTCTTGAGTTAAAAACCCTCTACTTGAGTTAAAAACCCTCTACCAGGGGGTTTTGAGTTTAAATCCCCCTACCAGGGGGTTTTGAGATTTAAAAAAACCCTATCAGGGGGTTTTGAGATACAAATCCCTCTACCAGGGGGCTTTCAGTT
The DNA here is from genome assembly GCF_947242115.1 of Biomphalaria glabrata. Classification (NCBI taxonomy): domain Eukaryota; kingdom Metazoa; phylum Mollusca; class Gastropoda; family Planorbidae; genus Biomphalaria; species Biomphalaria glabrata. Next base: position 32,156,474 of record NC_074717.1, read on the forward strand.
TAAAACCCCTTACCAGAGGTTTTTGCAGTTAAATCCCCCTCTGCTATAAAACAAAACAAAAAAAATGCAAACAACAATCCCCACATTCCAACAGCACAGTTGAGGAAGATTTTGATTTTAAAACCCCCTCCAAAATTTACGATAAACCCCATCTGCAATATAAAAAAAAGCAAATTACACACTCAAAATTCTATTAGCGTAGCCAAAGGGGTTTTGAAGCTAAAAAGTACCTCTTCAATATAAAAAAAAAGCAAATTACACACTATAAAATCTATGAGCGTAGCCAAAGGGGTTTTGAGTTTAAAACCCCTCCAGATGATTTTGAGTTTAAAATTCCCCTACAGAGAGTTTAGAGTTGAAAACCTCTCTCTTCAATATTATTTTAAAGGAAACTACAGTCACCAAATTCTATGATCGTAGCTAAATGGGGTTTTGAATTAAAAACAAAACAAAAAAACTCCAGAGATTTCTTAGTTTAAAACCCCTCAACAGATGATTTGACGAAAAAACCTTCCTTTTCGATATAAAATATAAAGCGAATTACAGGCATGTAATTCCAAGAGCGTAGTCAAGAAAGGTTACAAATTTCTACCAGTGGCTTGGGCTCCATTAATACAATGTGAATAGTCTTCTGCCGAAATTGAAAATCATTAAATGTGTCTCAACAAAGATGGCTAAGACAGATTTTAGGAGTCAGTCATAGAGATCAGGTCTAAATCAAAGAAATCAAATGCCGAACTAGGAGTCGAATCCTTAGTAAGGTTGTGACAGAGCGTAGCATGAGGTTTTGCGGGACATGTCCTCCGACAAAATGAATTACGCAAAATAAGAGTTGCGGAAACAGCTTGCCGGAAAATGCGCCGAACGGCGCGAGAGGGTCTAAGTTAGTAAGAGTAGCACATTAGGTTTTTGAAATAAAACTTTTTAATAGCAAGATAATGCACTGTAGATACCTCAGAATATGCATTTTGTTGGCTTTCAATACCAGAAATAGTGCTCGGCGGCGGGGCTTCGCCCCGCGCTGGGGGAGCGCTGTGAACTCCCCCAGACCCCCTTGCTAGCAAGGGCGGGGAGTCTACAATAAACAATAAACGTCTTTCGAAAGGGTCAGAATGTAATAAAGCTTAATTATGTACACACACACACACACACACACACACATATATATATATATATATATATATATATATATATATATATATATATATATATATATAATATTTTTCCGCGGGGGGGGGGGGGTCGGGGGGATCCCCCCCAAAAACCCTCCCCGAAAAAAAATCCTGGCTACGCCCATGATACATACATTATACATAATTTTAAAAATAATAAAAATATATTTATTGTCATATTCTTAATTGACTTCTCTGTGCAGATTGATGTATAAAACATATGTGAGCTGTCTGAAAAGCTTCTTTCCGACCTAGTGCATGACACTATCTCTTTTCAGGTGGAGGTCGATCAGTGGGCGCCACAGGCGTCAGGGAGAGTGTTCCCCACGAAGCCATCCGCATTGTTTTCCTCCAGTGCCGCTTTCTCTTTCTCCAGTTGACCAGGCTGTTGTTGCGACGATGACGTGGCCGTTTGACACACAAAGAGATAGTGTCATGCAATGTTTTCTTCAGCACAGCCGTTGATCGGACACGCTGTCTCAGCCGACCTTCCCGACAGACGCCTCTCAAGGGAGCTGCAGGTTCACCATATGGGTATTTGGGCATATGCCCTGTGGATCGGTACCCAAATGGTGCGGTAGGGCCTCTTGAATGTCACTACAAAACTTATAAAATTGTTAAAGGTTTTATTATATTATCTTGTAAGTAGTTGTACGAGCGTCGTGTTTAACAAAAAATCTTGATCCGAGATTGGGTGTGGGAGAAATAATTGTACAAACATTATCCCAGACAGACAGACAGACAGACAGTTGATATAAAAAAGACGACTCTTCTGAAGCTGAGAACAATTGTTTTACTCCTAATGATAGAGAGATTTAAAAAAACATTTTTTATCCCGCCCTATTCCCCTCTCTCCATGAAAACAATCCTGGTTAAGGGAAAGTAAGGGTCTAATCAGGGTATAGACTAAATATATATAGTCGATGACTCAGAGTATATAAAATTTTAATAATAGACCTATAGACCCAGACTCAGAAGACGGTGCGCAAGATGTTCCTGGATGTCTCTCTATTTATTTGACTCTTAAATGACTAAGGCCTACTGCCTCAGTGGATACCCGCTGCTCAAGAGAATGATTGTCTAGACCCATGGGCGTAGCTATTTATAACAATAGCTATTTGTCTTACATAGAATTCTCCATAACAACACCACATCTTTATAGTAGACCTGAACACGACCTGCGACCTGTAGGCAGTTCAAATCCAATAGCACGTTGCCACGTCAGAGGTCAGAGTTCAGGTCTACTATAACGATTAGTCTGGCCCAGATGATCTCATCTCTGTTTGCCCACACTTTTAGAACAGACACCGAAGTTGTCTTTCAAGGTGAACAATAAAATCATTTTCTATTACGGCGCCACCCAACATCCTGAAAAAAAAAAGCATCCGTAGGTACTTTGCCCGCCCAAAACCTAACCCTATAGAGACTGTCACTTTGAACTTTCAGCCAAGATATATATGTGTCTGTGTGTGTGTGTGTCTGTGTGTGTGTGACACCGACTTTATGCATATCATACATATACGTCATGTCATTGACAGCAAACCATCATAATCTAAGCAAACAGACTCTTCTACTGCCGTCTTCCCATATTGTCTGAATAAATCTCTATATTTGATAAGGTTTGAAAAAGTCTTTTCTATTACACTTGGATGAAGAAAAAAGAACTATCGCTCCTATATTAGCATAAGGGAGATAACCCATTGATTTGAGCTGAAACGAGAACAAGGGAGATAGTCCGTTGAGCTCAGCTGAAAAGAGAACTATTTGGCAAAGAAGGACAAAAAAAAAATAGAAAAAATTATTGCACTTCAAAAAAACTCCCACAGGAAAGTTGGGAAAATCTTTGGATGATGTCGACTTGAATATTAGTATCCCATAATAGTCTTCCGACTATTGTAAAAAAAAAAGGCAAGCTTAGATTGTATAATGTATGGCGTATTACAGGATACACAGGGAATCGCAAAGAACCTTCCACAGGGAATTATCATGGGGAAAATAGGAGAGGCTTACACAAGAAGTTATGGTAGCATAATATCACAGAATGGACTCTCATCCTGGCAATAAAATGAAAGGAATAGAGAGAGACGATGCCCCAACGGTCAGGTGAAGGTGTTCTTTTCAAGAAAGTAAAAAAAAAAAAAATAGAACCGCTGCTGTAGATATTTAGTGTACACTGTTGAGCGAAACTTTAAACTTGATGGGATATATTATTTAAGTTGTACCAGGAACATGGGTCTTCCTATTGGCAGATATGACTTCTATCCATATTGACACAAAGATATGGAAGAAAAAAAAAGCCAATATGCAGTATATCATACATAAGGGAAAAAAAATAGGAGAGGAGATATTTTGAACCCTATCTACAATATTAACTTATGATCAAGCTTACTTTTATTAAGGTGTATAGATTTCAACCGCCCGCACAAGTAGAGCAGCTCTACTGTTTGTTCAGTAGGTATGTGTATCCTTTTGTCTGTCTGTCTATTCGTACATCCATCACATTTAGAGCTAAACTAAGTATTGAAAAATACATTTCACCATCGCCTGTAACTGTGGTTGATATAGAAGCAACATGTTCTTTTGTTTTTAAAATAAGCTCGCATGTTTTATTCATTCACACATAAACCAAAGTCAAAACGATGTGAAGAAAAAAAGCAGTTAATTTTGGAGGGGGGGAGGTAACATCCAGTATACAACTAAATTCAGCTATACTGTCCTCGAGAGCAGCTCGAACAATTTTCTAGAAATTTTTAATATAGATTGGGCTAGAAAATATTTATTTACAACGGACTTTACATCTTCCGATATTTCCGCATGTAAGCATTGAACAGTTGAATAAATGAATGTATGGGAACATTTAGCGCACCGTCTTCTAAGCCTAGATCTAAAGGCCAATACTAAAAATCTTGAAGATTTATGCATTCGCTTAATCAGGATTCATTAATTATAAAGAGCAAAATAATCATAACCGCTGTATAAGTTGTCTAAAGGTGGTATTGTCTTTTTTTCAAGCAAGGAATATGTCAAGGCTCTTTTTCTCCTCTACTATACGTCTGTGTATTTCAATGCTGATTACTAAATGTCAGCAAGTCCTGAACAATACCGTAACGACACATATAGCGACAGAATGAAGATTCAGAATGCCAATGTACGGACATATCACTTGTTTATTACTTGTGCTTTAATAGGATGCGGGTACAGTTCTGGCTAATGAAATATCCAGTATCAATTAAAATATATGCTCATAATATAACTCCCATAAGACTGGATAATAACAACACAGAAATAATTATGGCTATACTTGAACTCTATAACCAAAATCCAACTGTACATCTTAATTACTTTTGTGCTATTTCCATTGGATATTATCATGTGTATTTTGCTTAGTTCATTTATATTTAATTAGTGCATTGTGTATTTCTCACTGGCGTAAGTAGAAAACATAAACATGTCCTATGTATGTATTTATGTATTGCATTAATCTATTAATGCTACGTTGCTCAATTGATCGTTGATGCAACCATGTATATATTTGTACATCTTATTTTATTTCCTTTATCTCGGTTGACCGCCTTGATAATTTTACCAGCGCACTAATACTGCGTCTAGAAAAGAGTTATGAGTTATCTCCCTTGTATTGAATTATCTCCCCTGTAGTCATTTCACTCTAACGAGAGTTGCGCCGCTTGAACCTACACCCTCTCCATTCAAACGCGCTCCATTGTTCTCGACCGACGGTCGTATGTAAACAAACCGTCTTGGTCGCTGACTACCGCCCATTTCACTCCCCCCCCCCCTTCTTTCTCTATCCACCTGTGTTGTTTGAGATTATTATTTCCCCTTTTATGTACATTTTTATATTGCTACTATCAGCCATCTATTTTTCCAAATCCCATTGGTCATCATCTCCCCTTTTGTGCTCAAAAGCAATTTTACCAATCTGACGAATGCACCTCAGTCGAGGGCATCGATAAGATGCATGAGAGACATGTCCTAACTTGTCTTTATTTATCCGCAGCCTCCCTCGGCTGTCTGTCTATGTGCTGAGTGCTCTTCAGCACTGCACTTTCCTACAGAGATCTGCCTATTTGTTTGATATCGAGAATCCCCTACTACCTTTGTGCTTAGTGCTGTTCAGCACTGCACTTGCCTATTTGCTGTTCAGTGTCTACTCGACACCACTCAACTATTTACCTTTTGTGCTAAGTGGTATTCAACGCTGCACTTGCCTATTTATCGGATCACTTGCCCACTTGCTATTGAGTATCTTCTACTGACTACGTGGATCTACTCAAACTCTACTACTTGGCGCTATCGGCCTTGCCCGCCTATTCGACAGCCCACCTGTCAACTTATTAGGTGCGACGTCCCTATAGACCCAGATCTGTGCGAGACGTCATAGCTTCGCCAAACCCTCTGCAACTCACTGGACGTATCCTGTCAACTACGCTGCCCTCGGCAGATCAGCTCTGCCCGCAGTACACTTGTGCCCACAGTAGCCGGCCACCCGCTCTACTGTGCCCACTACAGATATCAGAACTTTGGATTGAGACACCACAAGAACTGAATCACCTCTATCCGCTAGAGCGCCACCTCCAGCTGCAGAACCTCAAGCCAGGACACAGCCAGCTGCGACATCAACAGGAAAACCAGCTAAGTCAGAGGACAAAGTGACATACTCTCTTATTAAATGCAAGAGTGATGAATAAACATAGAATTCGCTAGAGATAGATGCAAACCCTCCCCCTTTTTATTCTTATATGTATATATTTATGTAAATAAATATTCTTCATTTCTAACTTTGTATCTATCTTTCAATGCTTGTCTCGTTGCGTGCCTGCTCCCGATTTATATGCTGACGGGTTGGTGTGTGATAGCTTTAAAAATAATCATCCCCTAGACATTAAACGCGCCAAACACACGTCACATTTCCCCACCTGTCACAGAAGTCAACACCCTGAATTGCCCCCTTTCTCCTCTACAGTTAACAGGAGACCCAGGCTGACCAGAACTCAGTCCTGACAGTATATTTTATATTTTCGTGTTTCTCTTTTATTATATTTGATGTTATGTTTGAGTTATGTTACTATATGATGCGTGTAACGAAGTGAGGCCCCTTTGAACAGTTTAATTTTAAATAAACCAGATTTAAAAGTGGTTGAAGGACTAAGTCATTGATATCTGTCCTAGACAGCGTCAGTATATAATTTGAGTAAAGTGAAAAAGTAGGCATAAAACAGTTGTTTGGTCATAAAAACATCCGGGTATTTTGCTGGACACCTTCTGAATCTCTAAAACTTCTACAAAGACTTGACAATATTAAAACAAACAATCTAGAGCAAGGCTATGCAGGTCATGATACTTTCAATCCCGTCATGTTTTTGTGAATATAGTCTGAATTTTTTTTTCAGGGCTGTCAGTGAACTACTTGACAGGAAATACAAATACTCTCCTCTCTATTTCTCTCTCTCCCTCTTTAACATTTAACTTCCTCATTCTCACTCACTTTTTTAGCGGCCCTCGAAAGGGGAAAAAGACGCTATTAGTTTTGTGTGGAATGTCCGTCTGTCCGTGTTTCTAGTTTAGATCTTGTAAACTAGAAAAGATAGTGTAAATTCGACATCATAATATTTTAGATCATTCAAAGTTCTGATGCAACGGCTACTTTTTCTATTCTGAAAGCGAAAAATCTAATTTTTTAAATCAATTATGCAAGCAGTTTTTTTTTTTCATAAAAATACACCACTTTTACAACTGTTCACTATTAATAATAACAAACACGGCAGGCTCCTTAGTAGGCGGTACAAATATATTCCATATTTTTAATTTATTTATGCACACGGTTTTAAATTTTTTTGTCAAAAAAATATTTTTTTTTTACATTTATATTGTTAAGTTAATTAAGCTCTGTTATACTAACTGCTACATTTACACACACACACACACACATTTTTAAGAGAAAAAATCTATTTAGTATGCATATAACTTAAACATAACATAAAATAACAATTAATAAGTAGTTATTTCATATTATCGCGTGAACTTCAAAATCCAACCGGCATTCTATATTTTCTCTTCTTGTCATTGTCATAGATAAACACCAAAACCTTAAGGACATAAATGAGCTTTTCATAGAAACTTTACACAACCTAAGTTTAGATCAAATCATTAAAAAGCCAACTAGATTAAACAACACATTAGATCTCTTCTTAACCAACAGACCTGGATTAGTAGTTGATTATGAAATTATCCCTGGTCTATCAGACCATGAGATCATAAAAATACACAGTCAGATAAAAGCAGTAGCCAATACAAAACCCAAAAGAAAAATCTTACTCTGGAATAAATGTAACCTAACACAACTACACCAAGCTGCACTAAACTTTCAACAAACATTCTTATTAGAAAAAGACATTAACCAACCAGTCGATGACCTCTGGAATTTCATTAAAAACCATCTTAAAAGCATAATAGAAAATCATATACCAACTAAATGCACATCAAACAAAATAAATAAATGCTGGTTTAATAATAGACTAAAGAAGCTTTGTAAACAGAAGGAAAACCTCTATAGAAAATTTAAAGAAACTAATGCAGAAAGAGTTTACAAAAAGTATATAAAAATTAAACACTTAACCCAAAAAGTAAGCAGACAGCTGCAGAGTGAATACATAAACAATGTAATATCTAAAGATAACAACAAAAACCTATGGTCATACATTAAGTCTAAGAAAATGGAAACAACAGGCGTAGCGCCATTAAAAGATGAACATAACATAATACATAATGATAATGAAACTAAAGCAAACATTCTAAACAAATACTTTGCATCAGCATTCTCAGTCCCAAGAGACAAAGACATATTACTGAATTTGAACCAAGTAGACAACATAGAAGATATAGTAGTACAAGAAAATGGAATTCAAAAACTATTAGCCAACACCAAACCAAATAAAGCTTCTGGACCTGATGGTATTCCAGCTAGATTACTCAAAGAACTAAGTAATGAGCTAGCCCCAGTGTTCAAAATACTCTTTCAGGCTTCACTTAACCAGGGCAGAGTACCAAAGGACTGGAAAGAAGCTAATGTCACCCCCCTATTTAAAAAAGGAGAAAAATCTGACCCAGGGAACTACAGACCAGTATCACTTACCAGCATCACATGTAAAATCCTAGAACACATAATATGTAGCAACATCATAAACCACTTAGACAAACATAATGTCCTCACACCATACCAACATGGCTTTAGGAAATATAGATCATGTGAAACACAACTAATAGGACTAATTGATGATTTTTCAAAAGGTTTAGATAATAGTGAACAAATAGATGCTATCTTACTAGATTTTTCTAAGGCTTTTGACAAAGTTCACCACCATAGTTTGCTTAAAAAATTAAAATATTTCGGCATTAATGGTCCACTGCATCAGTGGATTAAAGACTTTCTGATAGGGAGAGAACAAACTGTAATAATAAATGGCTCTAAATCAACACCGATAACAGTAAACTCAGGTGTACCTCAAGGTACAGTCTTGGGTCCACTACTATTTTTAATTTACATAAATGATTTACCAAATTGCATTAGTTCAGGAACAAAAGTCAGATTATTTGCAGACGATTGCATAATATATAGAACAATAAAAACAACACAAGACACAGATATTTTACAAAGAGAATTAGATGAATTACAGAAATGGGAATCAAATTGGAGCATGTCTTTCCACCCAGAAAAATGTCAGTTGTTAAGAGTAACAAAAAAACTAAAACAAATTAATTCCACTTATCTTATTCATGGCAAACCAGTATCACAGACTAAAAACGCAAAATACCTAGGTGTTATAATAAATGAAAAACTATCATGGAATCCACATATTGATGAAACTACAAAAAAATCAAACAAAGCATTAGGATTTATTAAAAGAAATTTCTATAAATCAAATAAGAACATAAAACTAAAATGTTACTTAACCTTGGTTAGGCCAATAATAGAATATGCATCCTCCGTTTGGGACCCCTCAACTCAAGAAAACATTAAGAAACTGGAACAGACACAAAATAGAGCAGTGAGATTCATAACAAACGAATATTCACATTTGACTAGAGTAACACCTTTAGTAAAATCACTAAATTTAGAAAGCCTTCAGGACAGAAGGCTCAAAAGTAAAGTAGCAATCATACATAAAACACTGAACCATAATCTTCAAATACAAAAACAAAATTTAATAAAATACTCTGAAAGACACAAAGATAAAGGCACATTCCTCGTCCCATATGCTAGGACAAATTTGTACAAATACTCCTTCTTCCCTAGTGCTATTAGAGCATGGAATGGGTTGCCTGAGCTAGCCAGGAAAACCAGTGACTTGGCAGAATTTAAGTCATTGGTTAATATGCATGACTAAATGCATGACGCGTAGGACGTAATCATCTTCTTTTTTGAAGTAACGTCTGTATTATATAAGATAAGAAGATAAGATTGTCCCTCTGCTTTTATTTGAATCTTAATTTCAATCGGAATTACTTCTTTGAGATATTTAAAGAAATGTCAGAATTAAACTTGACAGCTGACTATCTAAAAACTATTGATGAAGACTTAATTATGTTAAATAATCCTAAGCAGTTTCTAAAGCAGTGACCTAGATCTATACACATCTACTTGTTTCTAAAGCACTGACCTAGATCTATACACATCTACTTGTTTCTAAAGCACTGACCTAGATCTATACACATCTACTTGTTTCTAAAGCACTGACCTAGATCTATACACATCTACTTGTTTCTAAAGCACTGACCTAGATCTATACACATCTACTTGTTTCTAAAGCACTGACCTAGATCTATACACATCTACTTGTTTCTAAAGCACTGACCTAGATCTATACACATCTACTTGTTTCTAAAGCACTGACCTAGATCTATACACATCTACTTGTTTCTAAAGCACTGACCTAGATCTATACACATCTACTTGTTTCTAAAGCACTGACCTAGATCTATACACATCTACTTGTTTCTAAAGCACTGACCTAGATCTATACACATCTACTTGTTTCTAAAGCACTGACCTAGATCTATACACATCTACTTTCTTCTTTATTCTTGTTGGGCTACTTTTTGAAATATCTTTTTTTCCCCTCCCCACAATGTTTGCTATGACGTCATTATGTACACATTTTGAAACGATGACTATAAGCTACCTAAGACTTACCGGATTTATACTTTTCTATTATTGAAGTAATCGTAGCTTCCATCATTTCATTATTATCTTAGTTTTATCTCTCCTTCTCCTGTTTCCAATCTCTCTCTCTCTCTCTCTCTCTCTCTCCCACACACTTCTTGCTGTATATATCTCAAACTTTTTTTAAAACAGATGTGTAAATTTACACTCTGGATGTAGCGTATTTGCTTGATCAACTCAGTAGTGACATAGTTACACTCTAGCGCGGCTACAACTCAATGGAAACTGGGGGAACCTCCTCAAACAAGGTCTACCATTATCTACTACGCAAGGATCGAACGTTGAGAATACTTTCTTAATAACCTCCCCTGCTCTGCAAACTCGACCATGAGCGCACGAAATCAAAGGCTTTTAGCATAGCATTTTTCTTCCGTAGTATTTCAGTCCATGTGTCAGGTAATAAACCAAAGTGATAATTTTGATGTCATGATGGTACTACGTGACCAGCACAATGACCAACCAGTCATGTGTTTGACGTGTACAAAGCTTTCAAAAATAAACTGGATACCTAATACCTAATTATGGGATATTAATGCGTTGTTAATGTGATGTTGATGTGACATTCTATTCGCAACATTGTGAACTAAGACAGTGGTCAACATGACTTACTTGATTGGCAGATTTGTAATTATTAGAGAGAAGAGAAAAGATGTAAGTTAGGCAATGTCCCTGCTCTAAAACATGCGTTTTTAATGTGATGTTAATGTGAAGTGGGGTAGGGCGCGGTGGCTGAATGGCTAAGAGCTTGGCTTCCAAACCTGGGTTCCTGGGTTCGGATCTTGGTGAAGACTGGGATTTTGAATTTCGCTATTTTTAGGGCACCCCTGGGTCCATCCTACTCTAATCGGTACTTGACTTCAGTTGAAGAAAGTAAAGGCGTTTGGTCGTCGTGGTGACACATGACACCCTGCTCGTTAACTGTTGGCCATAGAAACAGATGATCTACCCCATGGATCGCAAGGTCTGAAAGAGGAAACTTTTCTGTACTTTAATGTGAAGTGGTGGGGAGTGGGCATGGTGGCTGAGAAGCAATGCATTTGACATCTGAATTAAGAGGTCTATGTTTGAATCTCGCTGAAAACTGGAATTTTAAATTTCGGGACTTTAAGAACGCACATGAGTCCTCCTAACTCTGATGGGTACCTGATATGGGAGAAGTAAAGGCGCTCGAACGTTTTGCTGGCCACATGACACTCTCGTTAAATCGAGGCCATATAAACAGATGACCGTTACATCTGCCGTATAGATCGCAAAATCTAAAAGGTTTACATTTGTGATATTCATGATGTGTGCTGATGTTAATGTGTTGTTTAATCAAAAAGCAAAGTACCGGTTCCAAGTCTGGGAAAAGAAAGAAACATCAGATGCTGCAGAAACTTCAGATGCTACATAAACATCAGATGCTACAGAAACATCAGATGCTACAGAAACTTCAGATGCTACATAAACATCAGATGCTACAGAAACATCAGATGCTACAGAAACTTCAGATGCTACATAAACATCAGATGCTACAGAAACATCAGATGCTACATAAACATCAGATGCTACAAAAACATCAGATGCTACAGAAACATCAGATGCTACAGAAACTTTAGATGCTACAGAAACATGAGATGCTACAGAAACATCAGATGCTACAAAAACATCAGATGCTACAGAAACATCAGATGCTACAGAAACATCAGATGCTACAGAAACATCAGATGCTACAGAAACATCAGATGCTACAGAAACATCAGATGCTACAGAAACTTCAGATGCTATAGAAACTTTAGCACATAGCCAAAAGGACCTGATTGGAATTGTAATGTTAATTAGGTTTGAATGTTGTAAACTAAGCTCAGAAGAAACAATGTCTTATAAACAAAGTAGAAAGACATTTTGGACAGACGTGTCCCTTCTCTTTAGTCATTGAAAAAAAATAACTGAAAAAAAAAAGTCAAATAAATCTATTTCTCTTCTATTCTACTCCCAAGTACTCTAAGTAGATCTACACTTCTTGCATTCCTGGGATTTATCTATGTACATTTGAGTGAATCAAAGAAATTCCCAAAGTTTAAATAAGCCAAACGTGATTGACGTTCATCTCGAAGCGCATGCGCCAACTGTCAGTCACTTTCATGTCCTGCTAAACATCTTGGGTCGAAAGCTAGTACTTGTCAACCATGCGCCCTGTAAGGCAGGCTGGGAGGATTGGAGTGGATGGGGTCAGAAACCTGAACCGGCCATGAAGGAATTTTTCGATTATCGTCTGCTGACAAAGTTTGTTGTGTACTAAAGAGAGTCTTGACAAAACTTGGATAAAATTAGGCTCGAACGTAGGAAACATTAATTACACATTTGTTTGATCTGTGAAGATCTGTTCTAAAAATAGATGAACCAATGTGTTATACTAGTGGTTCAGCCTTGAGGTTTTGTTGAAAGCGTGACACGTTAGATTTTAGCTTAAGAACAACTTAGCTTTTTATCTTGAATAGAAAATAAAGATTAACATCATTAAACGTAGATATATGTTGGTGTATATATATAGATTATGTATATATAACAGAGAGGTTACTAAAGATAAGATGGCATGATTGTCATGTAAAAGATAGATAGATAGATAGATAGATAGATAGATAGATAGATAGATAGATAGATAGATAGATAGATAGATAGATAGATAGATAGATAGATAGATAGATAGATAGATGGATGGATGGATGGATGGATGGATGGATGGATGGATGGATGGATGGATGGATGGATGGATGGATGGATGGATAGATAGATAGATAGATAGATAGATAGATAGATAGATAGATAGATAGATAGATAGATAGATAGATAGATAGACAGATAGATTGATAGATAGATAGATAGATAGATAGATAGATAGATAGATAGATAGATAGATAGATAGATAGATAGATAGATAGATAGATAGATAGATAGATAGATAGATAGATAGATAGATGTAAAAAAAAGAGACACACGTTTCTTATAAAAGATTTCTGTTTTCTAAATCAAAAGTTTTTCAATCATAACAAACACTAAAAATGGTTCAAAGCTAGATCTAGTAGAGACCTTTCTGTATAACGTGGTGTGTTTTTTCTATTATTTCGTCGGGAATTTAAAGTTCGAAGTTGTTTTTTTTTAAAAACATAATAGTAATACATATTCTCTTTTCAAATAAAGTCAACTAAACATCCCTATTCTCTTTTCAAATAAAGTCAACTAGACATCCCTATTCTCTTTTCAAATAAAGTCAACTAAACATCCCTATTCTCTTTTCAAATAAAGTCAACTAAACATCCCTATTCTCTTTTCAAATAAAGTCAACTAAACATCCATATTCTCCCTATTCTCTTTTCAAATAATAAAGTCAGCTAAACCTTTATATTTTGTTTTTCATGCAACACATTGTCAAAACAGCAAACGAATCTTTTCGCTGCATTCTGAACTTTTCTTATAAAACTGATTGAAAACATTCCAGCTATTAAATGATCTTACCATCTCAAGTCAAATGGCAAACAAAAATATTTAGCAATACATCTACACTACAGCTTACATTGAAATGAATTGAAATTAAAAATGGCCGTCATCTACTTCTTCCCAAATAACTTTAAATATTTTAAATAATGTAAGAATTTATGTAGTGATTTTAATCCAATGTGTTGTAGATATAGATGTAGACTGGTCAACAGCAAGTGGTTTCATTTGGGGAAAGATAAATTGTTACGAGTATAGAAACAGTGATCTTCAATTTTGAAAAATAAATATATATGCAATCGATCTAGATCTATCTAGTTTCCCTGATCTATGGCTATCAATCTATTGCTTCAAATTGTTAAAGTTAGCTTTTAGGGCTATGTATTTTCATAAGAACGCCCAAATAAGCTAAAGTCAAAACACGTTTATAACAATTAATGATTATATTGTCTCCCCTCCTACCATAATAGGAACACTTGGACTTATAATATTACAGAAAAAGAGTGTTGTTAATTATTACGCTTATAATATGCTATAGCTTTTTATATACTGTTGGTAATTGTTTTTAGTTGGCATGAAAACGTTGTTGCCACAAGATAAAGTATAGTAGATCAATTTCATACTTGAAACAAATTTATTTTTAGAGTTGGTGCATGGTTCTGAAGGTGGTGAGAAAGTGTATTGTGACGGTATATTGATATTAATTATGATAATTCTTATTATTATATAAATTATGATATAGATTTAAACTGTGTACATATAACTTGATTCTCATCCGACATAATTTTAATCAAAGCCATGACTTTCTTTTTTTTTTCAAATAAAAAATCTTTTTGAATTAAACGCTCAAGGAAAAAAAACATATCATTTTTTAAATACGCTCTTTTTAAACTGAAATCTCTTAGAAGTGAGAGAAAGAATAGTGTGGTCACGTGTTGTTGTTGTTGTTGACCTTACTTCTAGGACAAAGTTACATTTTAAGTATATCGTTATACTCTTGCATGACTGAGATGCGTCCATCCATTATGCAGCAATATATTTGTAACTACTAAATTACTACTAAATATAATTTTTGAAACAAAAAGGTGTTAAACAGCAACAATCAAATCTCTTTAACGAAGATTCTAAAATTTTTGTAGATTTTTCAAAGATTTTTTGAAACAGTTTGTACTATGAGTAACAGTGGTATACTTTTCTTGAAATGCAGTCATAGCACCATTCAAGTTAACCCGATTGAAGAGAAACTGTTTTGAGTTTCTGACTCCTTTTTTCATTGAGGATTTCATTATTATAAAACGTCTTTAATGTTTGACATCTTGGAGCACCCAACATTTGATGTGACACTGACGTCCCTATGTATAAGACAAGCTAACAGAGCAGTTCGATTGGGTCAGTATTATTCTGTGAGCTGGCTCACGTGACCTTCGCCTGCTTCAGCCTGATACACTAACAGCCTCCAAGGCTGACAACAGGCATTACGGCTATCATGGAAAAATTCTGGACGGTTTTGCGGCTTTTAAAAATAGTTGTGGCAGTATTGACATTGACCTCAGCGGTAAAGGGTCAGGTCGGGTCAACACAAGCAGAAACTGCACAGACAATAAGTGACCTTCGGTATGTCCTGGGGTCAAATTATTCTTTGCTTGTGGCAGCCTACTGGAGGCACATGATCGCATCCTGTGAGCTGGTCAGTTACAAGATGGCCAATGATTTACAAACAAGAAATTTAAACAAATGTAAGTAGATCTAGAAACATACAAAATGAAATCTATGATCTCTATTCCTATTATTCTGCAACTATTTATGTTTACTAATTTTTTTGTTCTAATAGACAGTCACAAAAAAAATTAATATACAGAATATATTCATGATATGGTTCAATTCTTATTATTCTACAATGTTTTATAAAGTTAATTCACTTTTCCGCCAATTATGAAAATCTCTAATCTATTTCAAGTAATACCAGATAATTTATAATTCTGGGGTGTTTTTTTTTTTTCTCATCTTTCAATTCATTATAAAAGCCTTCCTTGACCCCACTGTGAGAGCTTCCTTAGGTCCCCATCTAAATGAGGGGGAAGCGTGAACGAAATTCTTTTCTTTTAGAAGGGGCACCACCGGTAAAAGTTTGAGAAACTCTGTTTTAGCATATGCTAAAAACAGGACGAAAATCTTGTAGTGTTATTGTCCATCTAGTATCAATTACAATTTGGAATTCGGAATGTTTTGTTATACCAACTGTTTTGTTTGTTGGACAAGTTTATGGATGCTCTCAATAATGTAATGATTCTGACTAGAGTACATGAAGCAGTCTTCGTTCTCCCTTCAGACTGAACACTTTTATAGGCGATTTCAAATCCAGACATTTGGAACAGAGGGAACTAAAAGTATAACCAGTTAAACCCCAAATCTTTTTTTCTCTGTCTCTCTTTCTCTTGTTCTGTGTGTTTTTGTCTCTCTGTCTCTCAAGGTTTCTCTCTCTCTCTTGTTTCTCTCTCTCTTGTCTCTCTCTCTCTCTCTCTCTCGCTCGCTATCTCTCTGTATGTCTCTCTGTCTCCTTCTCTCTCTCTCTCTCTCTGTCTCCTTCTCTCTCTCTCTCTCTCTGTCTCTTTCTATATTTCTCTCTCTCTCTCTCTCTCACTGTGTCTCTCTTTCTTTCGCTCTTTATATATAATAAGAGTTAGATTCTTGTATTTCTTTTTCTGAGTCATTATGTGTCTATGTGTGTCTGTAAGTGTGACTCTGTGTGTCTAACTACCTGTCTGTGTTTGTCTGTATGTGTTTCTGTGTATCTTATTGCATATATGCTTTGTTTTTTTTTTAATTCGGCTTTTTTTCTGTGTCTATTTAGGTCTGTTTGTGTGTCTATTTGAATTATAGGCCTACTCAATAGCAGAGTCTTTGATTCTCGCACTCAAAGAAATTCAGTTTTCTTTTATCTAGAGTTTCCCCGAGTGTCTATCCAGGTCATTTCACGCTTCTCAACAGATTAAAAAGCGATGATAAATTGAATTTCGTGATTAAATATTGACCGTTACTTATTTTAACTCTTCCGGGTGCATCTGTTGAGTGGGGGTATTTGTACCGGCGTGGACGATGACTATCTGTGATGAAATACAACTTTAAAGCGACTGAATAGTTTTAAAATAGGTATTAGATATTTGTGTATTGTTTTGTAACATTTATATTTTTTAAAAGAGAGGTTGAAATAAAGAGAGAGAGAGAAAGATATAGACCAGAAAAGAGAGATTAAAGAAAAGAAAGATAGAGAGACCAGGGACTAGAGTGGGGGAGAGAAAGAGAGAGACCAAGAATGAAAGGGAAGACAAAAGACAGTAAAAGAGAGAGGGAAATAGTGAGAAAGAGAGAGAAAAAAGATCTAGAATCTAGACGTAAACTTTAGTAAGTAACTATATTAGATGTACGTAAAACTATAAGCACAGCTTAGATGAAAGTAAAGTAGACTTATCTCTAATATACAGTGTTGTTGTTGTTGTTGTTGTTGTTTTAATTGAATCATTCCAAGGAGAGAGATCTAGACTTAGAAGACGATGTGCATAATTTTCCTGAACATTAATTTATTCAAGTTTTGACTCAATACTTAGAGATACTAGGAAATACGAAGAGATACGGAAATTCCCAAAATCTATAGTCCTTTAATTAAGAAACTTGATTTAGATTAAATCTTTGAGGGTCGCCTTTGCCGACCAAAAAATACCTTTGAAAAATAATATTTCAAAAAGATGTTCTTTTATAAGTGATTAATTTTGTTCCATTCGCCTGGTTGTAACTTCATTTGTTATAGAACTCTATTTCAAAGCTCTGAACAGAAACAAAATTGGTTTCAAAACTTACCTCAATTGTTTCTCTGATACTTACGTTACACATTTATTATAATTTCAAAATTTTTCAAACGTTTTCCTTTAAATAATTGTGACTATTCTGTTATGACGGTCATGTTTTCGTAGGAAACGTGGAGAGGTGGTAAAGTGAAAACGATTAATCATGTAAGAGTCCTTAACATTTTGCAATTTTTTCACTAAAATAAAAAAAAAATTGGCTTGTCCCTAAAAAGGGTTTGGGTGGGGAGTGTAGTAGATGTAGTCGCCCCTCCCACCCTACCAAACGGGCCAACATACCAGAAGATAAGCGACACAATCAAAAGATTGGTAAAAATATCAATACGTAGCTTTAGTCATATGTAACTAATTTGGTTAATAAACAATAATTTCTGCACAAAAATAGGACCGCCGCCACCCAGTCTAAAGGTAAGGATCTGGGTTCGGAATTGATTCAACCTCCCCCCCCCCCCCACACCCCACCAGTGTACTAAAAGGAGGGCGACATTATCTAAACATTGGTTAAAATATAAATAATTAGTATATATTAATAACATAAATAAAGAATTCGTATACAAATTGTGGGGTTTCACCACTAAACTTCGCCCATCCACCCCCTTCCGGGGAGTCAACCGAATGGGGGGAGGGGGCGATCGCCCCTACCGCCCCCACCCACTCCTGAATCTAACAGTGAGCCAGCTCCACTTTCACTTTTGGGCTATGGGATTTTGCTTGGTTCTTTCCCACAAGTTGAGAGTAGATATCATTTCCCGCCAACTAATTCCCAATATCTGTCGTAGCTATTTGTGAAGTTTTTGGGAGTTTTTCCTGATGGTAATAATAGGGTCTATACAGCAAATGTCTCTATACAGTGCGAACACTATAGTATACCGTAATAAACTCTGTAAAAAAAAATAGGCTACTAACATTACTGAAAGATGAAACTTTTGAATAGTAGAAAATGACTTTTGCTGACGTTTGCTTAAATAAAAATTTCATCTAAATGCTAATGTCGTCTGCTTCGAGATGACTCACAAACTGCCAAGTCAGCGAATCCGATTAGTAGGTCTTTAACCTTATAAGAATTGGAACCAGCTTGGTAACTATTTGCAAGGGCCATTCAATTAGCGTCCTTGTTTGTGTGCGACCCTTAGGGAGTGTGTCAATAGCACTAACAGTCGCTTATCTTAGAGGCAGACGACAAGATGGAGGAGGTAGCCTAAGAGGAGAGAGAGAGAGAAATCTGATTGGAGACGATGTACCTTCTAAATATTTGCTCTGTCGCGGTTAGAGCCTTACACGCACACACTTGCACGCAAGCAAGCACACATACACACACATCTACAAGGACACATTCCCTCGATGTAGTTTGACACAATACACAGATACGCTCGTCCATTGATGACCTCTAGTAAATTTAGGACCATTTTTATTTTATAGTTGACAAGCTTCAAATTCTGTTCTAATGCATGATGCGTAAGACGTAATCATCTTCTTTTTGAAGTAACGTCTGTATTATATAAGATAATATAAGATAACGGCAATCAAAAGTCACTATTTACATAGTTTATATTAACTCTCTCTATATGTCTGTCTGTCTGTTGACAAATGTCTACGTTGCTTCTCCCATACCCATTCTTCGAAGCAGGACGTTTTGGCCCCGCCATTTTGGCGCGAAGGACGTTTTGGCGCTAGCCGTTTTGGCGACGGGACGTTTTGGCGCGAAATACATTATCTACGTTTATTGTATTATTTCTTTTAAAAGAATTATTCATATCTATGTTTTGCATGAGTGTTTGTGTTAAGACATATTTTTCACGTAGTAAATGTAAATGTGTGTTTGTGTTTCACATCATTTTCTTTAATAAACATTTTGGCTTGTGTATGTGTGTTTATTAAGAGGCACACTTTTATTTTCAAAAAAGTTTTTTAAGATATTACTTTAAAATTAAAAACAAAATGAAACGATGATAGACTAAAAATTGATGCAATTATTTGTTTACATTAACATTGGTTTATTTAATGACTGTATGGTATCTCCAGCTATACATACCAAACACCTGCTAATAATAAGTAAAAATATAATACATGTACCATGTTTATCAAAATACTTTAAGTTAAGTATACATAGACACCATAGTTATTTGCCTAAGTCGCTGGAATTCAAGGGTTCATTAAAAAAAAAAAGCTACGTGCTTATTAAATTACCGTCAAATGATATCTCGCGCCAAAACGTCCCGTCGCCAAAACGGCGGCGCCAAAACGTCCCGTCACCAAAACGTCCCGTACCGCCCATTCTTGGATCATATTGAAACTTTGCCCAATTATTTCATTGGCGTAGACAAATTAATTATTTTGTTTGATACCAAGAAGGGAAATTAATTCTTCAGAATTCACAGATGTTTCTAAACATGTAGGCTTTTGTCCCCTTAGATAATTCCAATGATATTGTAATATTTTATTATTTGAACGTAAAGTAGAATTAATGTTTGTTGTTGTTGTTGTTTTTTGTTTCTCTTTTGTCACTGTAAGTAATAGTCTGTGTTCATTGTGATGTTGCTAGTTCAGGCTGTCTTGAAGTCAACCAATTACTCTGCAATCGTTTGGGTGTAATTGTTCGGGTGTATTACGTGCAGTTGAACTACAACACAAACAAGAACTGGCACATCTATTGTAACAAGTGAAGAGATGTAGTCAAACGATGATGAACAAATTTACATAGATTTATTCTGATAAAAGGCCACAGTAGAAGTCTCTGTCACTAAACACGTCGTTACCCTGGA
Source organism: Biomphalaria glabrata (assembly GCF_947242115.1). Lineage (NCBI taxonomy): Eukaryota > Metazoa > Mollusca > Gastropoda > Planorbidae > Biomphalaria > Biomphalaria glabrata. The sequence continues at coordinate 32,176,983 of NC_074717.1, forward strand.
GTGTTCTATCGCTAACTGATTTTCCGGTCTCTAACCCAACATATCCCAAACGTCACTAGTCCCGTTCAATATGCGTCTACTATGGTGCGTCGCTAAATAACTAAAATAACTAACCTATATAAATAAGGTGTCTAACAGATTCCTCCCCCCCTTGAAAAAAAAATATGTCAATATTTTTCCACTACTGTCAAGTCTTACAAGGGCATTTTCAATTTAAGGGGAAGACCACAAACATAAAATCTTGACATCTTCATCTTGACATCTTCATCTTGACAGTTCCTCATATTCATGTCAATGTTCATAACAGTTCATAACATTCCAAAATCATCTTCATTGGTACACAGTTCATCATGGAGGAAAATGTGGCATCTTATTGGCATGTCCTACACATCTCAAATGTTCTTCACTGGCAGTAATCTGATAAAATACAATATTTCAAAAAACAATTACAGACTTTATTTACACATTCAATACATTTTTTCTTACCACCCTTTTATACGCTTTTGTCCATTTTTCTTTTATACTCACCCTTTTCCATAGAACTAACTTTCGTCAATGATATATGAAATGATTCACACAAAAAAAAATATCCATACTTACTTTTAAATGCTTAACATCAAATTTACTTATCTCCCTTTTCCATAACATATAAATGGTGTCAATATATTAATATATAGTACATAATCAATATAATCATAGTTTATTTACAAAATTATTTCACTTCAATGTCATTCTAGACAATAGATCAGCTACAATATTCACAGATCCACTAATAGCTTTCACTTCAAATTTATACTCCTGTAGTGCTAAGAACCATCTATAAACACGACTGTTTTTCATGCTCTTTTGCTGTATATACTGAATAGGTTTATGATCAGTTAATAATATGAATTTCCTTCCTATTAAATAGCTCTCTAGCTTAGTAATTACCCATATTACAGCTAAGGCTTCTCTTTCAATGACACTATATTTTTTCTCTGCCTCTGACAATTTTCTGCTTACATATAATATAGGATGTAAGTTATCATAGTTCTGCATTAAACAACCACCAATAGCATTACCAGATGCATCAGTTGTGACATAAAATATTTTGTCTTTATCAGGTAGTCTTAATATTAGTTCATGACTAAAAACATCTTTAATTCTGTCAATAGCTTTCACACATTCCTCATTACAAACTACTTTTTGAGGTTTTCCTTTTTTAAGTAAGTCATTTAATGGATTCACTATTTCTGCTAAGTTCTTTATAAACTTTCTGTAATAATTTACTATTCCCAATATGCTTTTAATTTGTCTTTTTGTTGTAGGTATTTCAATATTAAGTACTTTCTTTATGTTATCTTCAATAGGGCTAATCATGTTGTTATTTACTTTATGTCCTAGAAAAATTATTTCCTCCAATCCTATTTCTACTTTTTCTGCTTGAATTGTAAGTCCACTTTCTTTTATTATTTTGAACACTTCTTTTACATCTACCAAATGTTCCTCCCAACTATTATTAAAAATACATATGTCATCCAAATAGCAAATAACATTTTCTTTGTTTCCAATTATCATGTTCATCATTCTATTAAATGTGGCAGGTGCATTTACTAATCCAAAACTCATATAATTCCATTGAAAAATACCATATGGTGTTACAAATGCTGTGTAAGGTTTTGCATTTTCTGTTAAAGGTATTTGCCAATAACCTTTAGTTAAATCTAATTTAGTAAAAAATTTTGCTCCATTTAATTTATGTAAAATATCCTCTATATTTGGCATTGGATATGGGTCAAATTCTGTGATGTTGTTAAGTTTCCTATAATCAATACATAACCTTATATCTCCATTCTTCTTTTTGGCTATCACAATTGGTGAAGCATAAGGAGATGTTGATGGCTCAATTATACCTGATTCTAGTAAATTGTCTATTTCTTTCTTTACTTTGTCTTGTAAATGTAGTGGTATTCTATATGGCTTAAGCTTGATAGGTTTTGGGTCTGTTACTTTAATGTCATGTTTAATAATATTAGTTTTTCCTGGTATACTGGAAAAAATTTCTTTGTATTCCTGTATTATTTTAGTTATATCTTTTGACTTTTCCTTAGTTAAATTATTAAGATTAATCTTTTGCCAAGTTTGATTCTCTTTTGTTTCTATTACAGGTATTTCCTTAATATCATTTTCATTGTGATTTTCATTTGTTATTATCATAAAGCATTCTTCTCTTTCTGAAAATGTATTTTCTATTTTCTCCTGAATGTTTTGTATCAACTCATCTTCTCTATCATGATACAGTTTCAAATTATTTATGTGATATGTTTTAATTTTCCCATTTATTTCAATTTGATAATTCACATCACTAATTTGTTTTATCACTTTAAATGGACCTTTCCATTGTTTACCAATTTTATTTTTCAGGTCATTTATCAATATTAATACATTGTTTCCTACTTCTAGTGTTTTCAATTGTCTTTTCTTATTTAAATTCTCATGAGCACTTTGTTTGTACTTCTTATTGTTGTTATATGCTTGAGTCCATATTTCTTTCAATTCTGTTGTGATTGTTGTTTCACTGTCATTATTTAATTTATTCTCATTGTCTATTAGATTTTCTTTAAAAACATCTAATTCATCTCTGGGTTTTCTTCCATGTATTATTTCATATGGTGAAAATCGTGTTGCTTCATGGATGTTGTTTCTATGAGCAAATAGTACATAGTTAATGTAATGATCCCACTTGTTCTGATTATTCTGAATTATTTTTGTTAGTGATCTTTTTAATGAACCACCATATCGTTCACATAAACCGTTACTCTTTGAAGAGTATATGTGTTGTATATTGTATTGTTTAGTCCATTTCTTAAATTGTTCTGACTTAAACTGAGATCCCTGATCACTCAATATAATTTTAGGTATACCATGTCTTGTAATTACTTTTTGAGTTATGGCATTAATGATATTCTCTGCACTTGTATTTGATAATGGGATTGCCTCTGGATATCTACTAAACATGTCTATTACTGTTAGAATGTATTTGTTATTATTTTCTGTTTGAATTAAAGGACCTATTAAATCAATAGATACTTTCTGAAATGGTGCTGTAGGTTCATCCATTTCTTGAATAGGTGCTTTATTCACTAGGCTTTTGTTAGATCTCTTTTGACATATGTCACATGAGTTTATGTATTTGTTGATTGTTGCTTTCATTTTGGGCCAAAATACTTGTTTTGACAAATTCCTATAACATTTCTTTACTCCCCTATGTGCTGCTAAATTATTATCATGTGTCATGATTAAAACATCTTTCCAATATTTTTGTGGTAAGACAAGTTGTTTTATTTTCTTGTTATCATTACTTGTTTGTCTAAACAATATTTTATTCTCTATACAAAATTTCTCCATTGGATTATTATTGTTTTTATCTGATATTCTTGAATAAATTTTCCCAATAATATTATCATTCATTTGTTCTAATGCAAATGTGGGTGTTGTTTCTTTTTCACTTTGAGATATTTGTGTTTCAAGACTATTTTGTGTTTCATTTTCTATCTCTTTTTCCTTAACATTTGTATTTTCTATTTGTATTACATTACTGGTTTCTTTTTCTTTATCATTACTAATTACATTTATTGTATTTTCCTGTTTCTCATCTTGTTTATTCATTGATCTTGTTATTACCATACTTGTTATATTTTGTGTTTCTATGTTTTCATGATTTTGTCTTATGTTTTTGTATTTGTTTTGCCAGTCTTCTAATTCTTTTCTTGAACATTCTTTAACTCCTTTTATGTTTCCTACTAACATATCATATCTCATTTCTGGTATTGCAATGCCATCACAATAACCAGTGAAAAATGGAGTTTCAATGTATACCCTTATAGCTTTAAATTCCCTTACAGTGCCATCTGCTAATTCTACTTTCTTAGTAAACCCTTTATACCAATGAGGTTTGACAAATTTAGTTTTTACTGCCAAAGTGTTACAACCTGAATCCCTGATTAATTCTACTGGAATTCTATCTACAAACCCTGGGTACACTGCAAAATTGTTCCTATTTCCTTCTATGAAATATATCCTATCTGTACCTTTATTTTTGTATTCCCTACTGTAACTCCTATTTCTATAATTTCCCCTATCATTCCTATCTCTACTCCTATATCTACTGTTATTTTGTTCATTGTATCTATTTCTACTTCTAGACCTACTATTCCCTCTTCTACAGTTAGCTGCTATATGACCTTTTCCTTGACATTTAAAACAGGTTATTTCACTATATTTTCTATTTCCACTATTTGATCTGTTTCTATTTCTACTTCTATCAACATTTTCTTTGGTGTATCCTATTAAATCTACTTTGCTCTTATCCCTATCAGAAAATGGTTTATTTGGATAAGCATTTTTGTATACTCTCATTATCTCTGTTATTTCATCTATAGTTTTGGGGTTTCTTTCTCTAATAAAAGATTGTAATTGAGAATCACATTTATTTACAAAGTTGTCCACTAAAATAAAATTTTTTAATCCCTCATAAGAGTTATTCACTTTTTCTAATTTTACCCACTTATTGAAAAAATCCTTTTCCATATTAATGGTAGTTTGGGGTTCTATTTCTAATGATGGTATATTGTCAAAGTATTTCTTTCTAAAAGTTGTAGCATTATGACCATAGGCATTCAATAACTCTCTTTTTAAAACCTGATAGCTATCATCAATATGATGGTCATGATTTTGGCATATTGTTAGAGCTTGACCATGAACAAAGTCTATCAGTATTTCAGACCATTCTTCTTCAGGCATATTAAATGTAGACATTTTTGCCTCATATCTTTTCAGAAAATCACCAATGTCATCCTTCTGTTCATCAAAACTTTGTATTTTTCTCTTTAGCCATGTCTGCGAATTAGGGTTGTCTCTTTGAGTGGTATAATTATTTGAGTTATTTGTGTTATTTCCTTGTTCAGTTTGAGCTCTGGCTTGTGCTGCATCCAATCTCATCTTCTCCATTTTAGCTTCATGTTCTCTAATTTTTTCTCTCTCTTTGTCTTGCCTTTCTTCTTGTCTTTCTATCTCTTGTCTTTGACGTTCTTCTTGTCTTTCTATCTCTTGTCTTTGACGTTCCGTTTCTTCCTTCACAACTTGCTGTACATAAGCTGCTAAGTCTTTTCCTTTTAACTCCATGGCCTTTCCATCCTGCATAGCTGTTTCCTTAACCTCCTTAAGGTCCACATATGATGATGTAGCCATTGTATTTTATATTTTATATATATTTTTACTTAGCCTATATTAGTTATGGCTATACTTTAAACTTATTTTATTTTTAAGTTTTTTTCAAACTTTTATATAAGTTTTAAATGTTATGTCTCTATCTATAGATTTAGTAAATGTGTAAATCTAGTCTGAGTTATTATGGTTATATTCAAATCTGTATATTAGATCTAGTATCACACAAATTTAAATCCAGTATATTATAGTATGTATAATATTACCATTTAGATCTAGTTATCAAGAGCACTATGACTATTAGATCTAGTATGACCAACTATGATCAATTTTAAAATCTGGTATGACTGAAGTGTCTAGAGTAAATTCAAAGACTGTCTAGAGTCCAGATCTAGAGTAGATTATGGTTCTATTTAACCGTATAAAACAAATATGTGTATACAGTGTCAAATATATCTTCAACAAGATATATATATCTAGAATGTACTACCTTCATTCATCTTCCAATTAATAATATTTCAAAGTAGAGTCTAGATAATTAAATTGTACCAAAGAGATGTACAACAATTTGCAGATCTAAATTTAGCCAGACGACAGTGTTTGACTACATAGCCAGTTTCGGCATTATTCTCATGGCAAAATCATATTTGATTTTAACCGCTCAAACTAAAATTATTTTAGTCTGATTCACAGTAAAAGAATCCTACCCGCACTTTCTATCATTAAGTGAAAAAAAAATACAGATCTAATTAAATTAATAAAATTAAATAATTTAAAATAATATAAACAAATGAAATAATTAAAATGAGACTATCGCTATGGGTTGGGATATGACAATATGGCACACAATGATGACGTCACGAAGTAACTAGGCAACAACGGATATGACGTTTACACAAACAAAACAAATTACAATCCTAAACGTATAATATAGCTTTTCATCTAAATTACGTCTTCTACCCCGACGGGTTTTAAGGCGCACCACCTGATTTTACTCAGGCTAACGTACCAAATTTAGACAAAATCTATTTCTAAGGGCAATCTAAACATATACTAATAAGAAAAATGGCACTTAGCTTTTGATAAGAAAGATCCCTTTGTTCGGACTCCCGAATATGCTAGATCACAACAAATTCCACTGCCTCTCTTCCAGTTCTGACTCTGTTCTCCGGTGCTACCAGTATCCCACGTAATGCCACAGATGTCCTGATATGCCACAGCAAAATGTTCCAGTTCCTTCGACGACTGTTGATGACCGTATGTGTAGTTCCGACGACTTTGTGTACACAGTTACTGACGAATAGGTTAACGGTTCTTCTGGCGATGACTTGACTTGTGTAGACGACTACTGACAAATAACAGTCTCTTGACGGCAACTTGATCTGGACGACTGACGAATAACGAATTTCTTGACGATGACTTGATCTGGGCTGACGAATAACGGTTCTCCAAAATAGTTCACTGCTTCTGCTGCTACTCTGATAGTACGACGAAGTTTGTTGTTGTACTCTGCTTCAATAGACCAAACTGTCCAATGTAGACTAGGTGAGACCAAGGTCACCTCCGACGACGTTCCGTTATACGACTAACGGTTTTCAACGAAATTAAGTGGATGTAGCTGTTTCCACAACTTCACTGCTAACAAGTCTAGGTATGGTCTAGACCGACGAATACTAGATATATCAATGTTCAGTACTGATAAAGATTACTTTACTAACCTTCCAAAGGTTAAACACAGTGACCGTTATAAACGTGGCAAGCAACCGGTTCAATGAGCAAACTGCTCCACAAGAATCTCTCCAAGGGTAAGACGACAGAGCGATTTCGATTTAGTTAGCTACCAAACTTGTAGTACTCACAATACTTCTGACAGCGGGCAAACTGTCCTTCTCGAACTGACGAGGTAAAACTTGATACTCGACGTGGCTCCTATGACGAAGAAAAAATATGTCCAACAGGTTCACTAACGATCTCTCACCCGTTATGAATGAACGGTTTCTCTGGTTGTAGGTCGATCCAGCATATGAAGATCAGGCTTTGATAATATACTGGTTAAGTAGACCAGACGTTGCGATGATTACGGTCCTGACGAAGGTCACCCTGAGTTAACGGCTCGTTGAACGTGCGATCAAACAGGCGACGACTGCATGTAGATCTAGAACAAAGTCACTCTGCGATGCTGCTGTGTTCAGCCGTACTCCGATGAAATCTTATAACTTCGAGTGCACGACCCTCACCTGAGTAAACGTTCTGCTTCGAGGTCCGGTTCGATGTTCGGCTTCAACAGGGGTCCGGCTTCGAGGTTCGGGGTCGCCACTGTGATGTTGCTAGTTCAGGCTGTCTTGAAGTCAACCAATTACTCTGCAATCGTTTGGGTGTAATTGTTCGGGTGTATTACGTGCAGTTGAACTACAACACAAACAAGAACTGGCACATCTATTGTAACAAGTGAAGAGATGTAGTCAAACGATGATGAACAAATTTACATAGATTTATTCTGATAAAAGGCCACAGTAGAAGTCTCTGTCACTAAACACGTCGTTACCCTGGAGTGTTCTATCGCTAACTGATTTTCCGGTCTCTAACCCAACATATCCCAAACGTCACTAGTCCCGTTCAATATGCGTCTACTATGGTGCGTCGCTAAATAACTAAAATAACTAACCTATATAAATAAGGTGTCTAACATCATATAATGCTGAGTAAAGGATCAATTTGAAAAAAAAAAATAATTACAAAGCCACTATGATGCATTATCAGAAATACACATTTAAATGGTGACTACGAGCTTATTTCCTTATTGACGTGTCTCCAGCGCCCCCTCCCCCCGCCAGACGTTTTCTCTTTGTAACTTATTTCCTCCTTTCGCTCCTGCTCATCCGTGTCTACATCTGGTGCAGTCATGTCCTGTTTCCTTTGATCTCAACATAAATCAAAGCTTCAGACCGATGACCTTTGAGTCAGCAATGACCTTTGAGTCAGCATCAGGTTATTTAGTGCAGATTTGAATTATATAGAATACTCTGAATACAGGACACACAGTCCCATTGTTTGCACAGCATCCGATTCGTCCAGCTGACAACCTATGAGGTTTTTTTATTCTCTTAATCAAATAAGTATTTTTATGATTGTTCTGGCTGATTGAAGCTCAATTGGTTTGCCTCTTTTCATGGCACAAATAAACAGTTCTTTCATATTAAGAAGTTTGTTTATAAAAGCAAATATTATTCTAAATTATGATAATGTTTCTTAAAATACCTAACGTATCAGTACTGCATTGTGTTCCTGATTACACCGGGTATACCCAATAGCTAGCTATGTGTAGATTTGACCGAGACCAATCGTTATAAAAGGCCTGAAAGCTGACCTGCAACGTCACAGCCTGTGAGCAGTGTAGAACAATAGCTCGTCACAGATCTACGACGTGGTAATGAGTTATTTTAAATCTTTACATAAAGGTCAGCAGCCTGGTCGTGCGGTATGAACTCTGTACTGTCGTTCTGTGGTCTCTAAGGTCCGGATTTGAACCCTGCTAGGATGTAATTATCTTTAGAATTTGGAGGAATATCCGAAACATGTAAAACAAACAAGTCTAACAATCTATAAAGGACAATATCTCCCTTTTGAAAGGGGCACTTATCAGCTTTAAAAAAAGAAATCTCTACTTTTATTTCAATTTTATAAATGTTCATTTCCTTTTTTTTTTTACATAACTACATTCTTATCTAATTTAAAATCATTAGTTTGGAAATTCTATACATTTTTTTTCATAAATTAAACACATCAACATTGAGATAGTCAAGTTAAACAACAATTACCATCTTTTTCTATATTATTTATAAACAGTGTATAGTACCTCTGTTTCCATTTTACCTCAGAAAGTACACTATAGTCTGATGTTATTTGTATGTTTCTATCCCAGGCATGCTACCCTGCCTCATAGTGGCGCCCGGGTGGAAACGATCGTAAGAGGAAACGATTAGGCTAAAGGGTAGCAAAACAAGACTCCCGTGGGAGTGCCTAAGGAGGTGCGAGAGCATCCTCATTGCACTGCGCGGAGTTGTAAAAAAAGCTCCTACAACCTTGTCACAATCCAGGCGCTGTTCCTCAAGGGGCCGTTACATAATAAATGGCATGTCCCGCACAGTTAGCCTGGTATTGAGAAGAAAAATGGTGGGGGTCTTAGTAGATCTATACGCGGCCTCTTGTCGCGAGTCTGACCCACCCGCCAGACAAAACAGTGTACACTATTTTCATACAGGCCGGTGAGAGGGAGCTTTTGTTCACTTTTTCTGGCCTAGAGTTCCAAGAGCAAGGCTCAACTCTACCTGACAGTTTAAGAAGAAGAAGAAAATAAGAAGTATGTTTCTATTTGAACACACCCTTGACATCGATGCATGACTTTGTATTGCATGTCTTAGTTATGTAGGCACGCTCATTACGCTGGACCTTGTAGTGGTTGAAATTCGGAGATTGGTGTTGGAATGGGGTAATCAACCTTAGATATTGCTTTGGTGTTGGAATAGGGTAATCAACCTTAGATATTGCCAAACAAAATAATTAATTACCAATAGTTAATTACATAATTGGGTTTTTTAGCGGCCCCCGAAAGGGGAAAAGACGCTATTAGTTTTGTGCGAAATGTCTGTCCGTCTGACCGTCTGTCCGTCCGTCCGTCCCGTTTAGATCTCGTAAACTAGAAAAGATATTGAAAATCCGACATCACAATATTTTAGACCATTCAAAGTTCTGATGCAACGGCTACTTTTTTTTTCTGAAAGCGAAAAATCTAATTTTTAAAATCAGTTATGCAAGCAGTTTTTTAAAGAGAAAAAGCTAATTAGTATGCATTATAAGTTAAACCTAATTTAAAATGAATAGTAATCTTATAAACTTCATTTTTTATGAACATTTTTTTTATTGCGGAAATTTTTTTTTTTTTTTTTTTTTTTGAGGATTCTAATAAGAGATTGAGAATTTTCAAAAACAATTGGGTCAATTATAAGACATCAGTTAGGCCGAGGGGGCGCGGTGGCTGAGCGGTAAAGTGCTTAGCTTCCGAACTGGGGGTCCGGGTTCAAATCCTGGTGAAGACTGGGATTTTCAACTTTGGAATCTTTGGGCGCCTCTGAGTCCACTCAGCTCTAATGGGTACCTGACATTAGTTGGGGAAAAGTATAGGCGGTTGGTCGTTGTGCTGGCTACATGACACCCTCGCTAATCGTAGGCCACAAAAACAGATGAACTTTACATCATCTGTTCTATAGACCACAAGGTCTAAAAGGGGAACTAGTTAGGTCAGGTTCACATCTAACTTTACATTCACTTTCACCTATCCTTTGATCTGTGGGACAATTGGGACACTACACAAGATCTGTTAACCTTCTTTCTCCATTCTTATCTCTCATTTGTCTTTGATATAATTTCATTTGCATGTTCTTTCTGAAAAAATTGAAGCCTGCCTGGATGGACCTTTTCGGGGGCTGATTTTGAGTTTGTGTTTCCACACAAACTGTCTTTTGTAACCTTGTTTTTTATTGATTCTTGTGTTGTCATTTAAAAGAAATAATTGTGCAAAATTGCACCTTGATTTGAGATTTAGTGTGGGAGAAATCACGTGTACAAACCTTTTACAAGACAGGCAGGCAGAGTGAGTTGATATAAGCTTTGTAAAAAAGAAGTCTATTAAAATGTAGAAATCCAATGAAATAAAAAAAAAATTAAAGGGTCTAATCTTATTCCATGAAGAACATAATAATATTAGTAACTATCCTTAGTTGGGTTACTGGTCATGCATCATACCCACTATTTACAAAGCTTTTATCAAGTCATTCTGCCTGTCTGTCTGTCTGGTAAAAAGTGTGTACTCTGTATTTCTCCCACACCCATTCTCGGATGAAGTTGAAACCAAGCACAATTATTCATTGACATAGACAAGACAAGACCGACTGGACAATATATTACTGGTAATTTATTATTTTGTTTAATAGCAACAAAGGAAACTATTACTTCAGTATTCGCAGATATGGTTAAATTTGTTGAGTTTAGTCCCCTTAAATAATTGTTAACACTTTTTTTTCATCACGCATTCTCCGATCAAGTTGATACTTAGAACAATTATTTTTTGTATATAACAAAACATGAATCAATAAACACAAATACTCAATAAGTCAATTAATTATCGGTAATTAACTATTTTGCTTGACATCGAAAAAGGGAAATAGCTTGTATATTATTGATAGATATAGTTTTAAGGACGGAGTTCTTCCCCTTTTAATAAGTCTTTTTTTTTTTTTTTAAGGATTTTGTAAATATATATTTTGCTTGTTTGTTTACTCTCATTCCAATTCTAACTGACTAAATATTTGACATTTACTCCACAGTTTGTGTATTCATGATTCCTTGCCCAGTGGTGTATCCCAGTCAATCGTGTCTTGTACAGGTCACTGCATTGTATATAAATCTGGCCTGTTGTCCAAGTAAGTCTTACTGATAGCTTATTGAAAGCATTTCGTACATTTCAATTTTTTACTTGATCTAGATAATTACATTGTTGTATTATCTTTATGACTTTCGTGTGTCTCAGTGAGAGAATAATTTTCATTGTTAGTTAAATCATCTTCCTGGGTATATCGATTAACTGCCACAGGCATCGTCCTAGGCACTGCGTAAACTGTCACCAAAGCAATCTTTTGGGGACGACGTTAAACTGTCACCAGAACAATCTTTTGCGGACGACGTTAAACTGTCACCAGAACAATCTTTTGTGGACGACGTTAAACTGTCATAAAGATTTAACTGGCAGTTCATTTGCATTATTTACTAATACTAACGTATACGTAGTGTATGCGTACGTCTGAACCGCAGAGGCCGCCTATTATACGTATTACTAGTTCGATTAAGCAAACTTACTCTAGCGTATAAAAATATATGGAGGCGCCTCGGCTTCAGGAAGTGACGTTTCTGTTTTATGTACTCAATGCCCTTTTATAAGAACTGATTTTACATGAGATAGACATACAGACAGAGAAAGAGAGACAGAGAGAGAAAGACGGAGAGAGAGATAGAGAGAAAGAGAGACAGAGAGAGAGAGAGAGAGAGAGAGAGATAAAATACCTTCTATGAGATTTTTTTTCGAGAGGCAGAAGATAGATACAAAGAATTTATTAATTAAAATAAACACTATTTTTTATTATTATTATTATCAATTAACACAACATTTTAAAAATCCTTTTATTTTATATTTTATTTTCATGTCCAGACATCCCATTTATTGAAGAAGCCACCACAGTGCCGTCAAGGGTGTTCACATGTAAGTATATGACTTAGTTCAGTAGAGTGACATCAGCACCGCATTTGTCTATTCAGTGAAACGTATAGGCAGCCCTTTTTTAATAATAATAATCTTTATTGTCCGTATGGAAATTTGTCTTACAATTTGTGCATTACACCAAACAAAGAACATTATAACTATAAGAAACCAAAATGTACATTCACACCAGACTCACTCATAATTTACATGTGACAAAGTTTATACCAGATTGTTCTTATTTAATGATTTGATTGCCAGGGGAACAAAAGAGTGTTTGTGTCTGTTTGTCTTTGCTATCGGTGTCTTGTATCTCTTTTGTGATGGTAAAATCACAAAATCCTGACACAAAGGGTGATTCTTTATTTCGAGGATCTTGTTAGCTTTTTTATAGATGTTTGTCTCAAACAACTGCCCAAATGGGGTTTGTTTTTTGCCAATGATTTAGCCAGCAGCATTGAAAAATTCGCAATGGGAAAAAATACGCGGTGAATGTCCAGGAACTAAGTTCCTTTTCTTAGTTTTTTAAGGTAACAAGCAGCTCCCACAATGAACGCAGGCTAACAAACAACTAAAATAACCTCCCCATTAGAAAAAAAAAAAGAAAAAAAAAGATAACTACTATCGATTTGTGGGAGAGGACTAGACAAAAGCCCATAGCCCAAGACATGACAAAACGAAAATGGAGCTGGATAGGACACACCCTGCTAAAACCAGCTACCAATGTTGCAAGGCAGGCACTTGACTGGAACCCACAAGGAACGTGGGCATACTTAAGCAAACCTGGAAGAGGTCAGTCATCAGTGAAGCTGAGGGTACTGGAATGACATGGGAGCAGATGAAGAAAGCTGCTCAGAACCGAGTTCGATGGAGAGGTGTGGTTGCGGCCCTATGCTCCCCTGGGAGTACACAGGATTAAGTCAAATCAATAGACAAAGCAAAAAGCAGATTATTCTATTGGAAATGTACCTGCTTTTTTTTTAAATCCCTATTTTTAGTTCAACACAGTTGTTTCTTGAAAGCGTGGTCGAGAGGCCAAGTTCGCATGAGCTTGGTTTGGCTTGGCTACCTGTGATGGCAACTCAAGGTTCGACACCCGACTCGAGCAGAGTTGTGTTTACTGAGCGCCTAATGGCAGCACGGAAAACCAACTTCCAGATACCCCTCCCCCCCAAATGGTCCACAAATGAGATTGGACCATAGCGCTCTGAGCATGCTATAAGCATGAAAATAGCGCTTTATAAGCCATAATTATTATTATTTATTATTAAATGTTTGTGGCATTTTACGTCTCGAGAGACGATCTTTTCCCTTTGCAACTTCTTGTGTGACTAAAGAGGCCAATCCTTGATACACAGCTGCGATCGCAGGTTGGGCATATATAATCACCAGGCGCCGTTGCATTTTCACCCTTCTTTCTGCTTCTGTTGTGTATGACATCTGCAATCTGTGACCCTTCCTTTATGCTCTCTCTCCATGTGGATCTGTCCAGTGCCACCTCTTCCCACCTGCTAGTGTCGATTTTGAAGAGCTTCATGTCGCGTTTGCATACATCCGTATAACGTAAAAGTGGGCGACCAGCGGCTCTCCTGCCCTCTATTAGATCTCCACACAGGATGTCCTGTGGAAGTCGACCCACTAACATTCTACGAACGTGGCCAAGCCAGCCAAGGCGTCCGCTGCTGATAACAGAGCGGATGTCCTGGCAACCTGCTACAAAGAGCAGGGTGGCGGGACATCCGCTCTGTTATTAAATGTATTGTTTGTACAATTAAAACAACCTTGAACTTGGCATTTTTTATTACGTGACGCCTACTATTAGCAAGTATATTTAGATACATAGTTTATTTGAATGTTGAACGTATGAAAGGCTTTCCTTTCTCGAGGACTACGAAACTTATCTGACCTAACTTAAAAACAGCTATGTTTATGTAAGCTTAAATATATTTATTGAAGATGTTTACATGAATAAAAATGTATTAATTTAAACTAAATGTTTATTAATAAAATTAAATAATTATATATATGTAATAATAATAACGAGGTTTATCTTCGAGTCCGAAGATTATGAGAAATGCAGTTTTTCCGGTGGCTACGCAGCCCTAGCGACCTACAAATTTTGCCACATCAAGCGCAGGCTTAACCATAGTCCGCTGGTGGTCGATTTAGATTCGCCGACTGCGTTTGTCCTCGGCAGCGTTTTTCTTTTGGTCTCTAATGTGTGTCCCGCGGCCTTGGTAAGTGACCTCCAGCTGTCTCGTTCTGAAGCCGCGTGCAACCATGTGCTATTCGTCACTTAAAGCAAGTTGGCGCTTTAGTCACGTTGTGTTGTCTGTGTATGAGGATAGAGTCCTAGTCATCAAAACAAATTTCCATAAGGATCAATAAAGCAGTCTTAGTCTAAGTCTTGCTCTTAATCTTGTTTTCAAGTCCAGTAAATAACTGAACACATTCTTATATTCACACACACACACACACATATATATCTATAGGAACTAAAATTATTTATGTGAACTAAGATGTATTTATTTAAACTAAATATTTAATTACAGCAACTAAAGTGAATATATGTGAATTTTAGTTTTCAATGAGATCCTATGTGATTCTTTCTCTCTCTAGCCCCACAACCGACATGTCCGTACGGCCCAGTGCTTCCAGATTCCAAAATCTACGGAGGCTTTGAAGCAGAACCCGGCGAGTTTCCTTGGGTGGTCATGCTACTGAGAGACGGAGTTTTCTTCTGCGCAGGGACAATCGTCGACAGTACACACGTCATGACTGCCGCCCATTGTTTCAAGTAGTGAGTTGTATTTATTCATTAGTAGGCTACTTGGTACTAGATGAGTTGACTAACAATAGTAGGCTACTTGGTACTAGATGAGTTGACTAACAATAGTAGGCTACTTGGTACTAGATGAGTTGACTAACAATAGTAGGCTACTTGGTACTAGATGAGTTGACAAACAATAGTAGGCTACTTGGTACTAGATGAGTTGACTAACAATAGTAGGAATTTTTAGTACTAATGCTTGATAATCAAAATGAAGTATTTTTCCCATTAGTTATTCAAATCTAGAACTACATTTATGTTAGTTGGCTCAATTGCCAATAATTCCGATATGACAAATGTTTACCATACCATTAGCGGTAAGGCAATTTATTTTTTAGTCACAGTAAATGTAATCACTATAGGAGAACGTCAGTATGTTTTATTCTTGGCTGAATTGAAGTTCTGCATTGATTGTAACTCTGCTTAACGTGTAAGTCTCATGGTCTCTTAAGCACTGGCTAGTCTAGGGGTTGTCTCAGCAGCATGCCCTTCCCACATTAGACCAGATATATGGAGAGAAATTGTTTGTTTGTTTTAAATCGACTCTAGTCTTGTTATAACATATTTGCATAGTTCAACGATACTGTCAGAATTCCTTTTGCTTCATGTTTTTACTAACCTATTAGAGGACATCATTTCATTACACTCGAGATCAGTCGTTAGAGAAGGCCTCAACACTGACCATCAACGTCGCACCTGTGGGCAGTGAGGACCAATAGCTCGTTTCCACGTCGTGCAGACCTGCGACGTGGCAACGTGCTTTTGCTCTAAACTGCCCACAGGTGCGACGTTGATGGTCAGTATAGAGGCCTTTTGTAACAAATGTCTCGGTACACTCTTATATACGGAATCAACTGTCGCTTATAGTAACATCGTTCCAGGTCAGACTATGTTGAGTACAACTGTTGGTGTTATTGCATCGTAACTTTCCGAAGAATACCGCTAACTTCCGGTGTTGTTTTTTGTTCAGTTTCCCAGAAAGCGCTGTCTACGAAGTCCTCGCTGGCCACCACAAGTTTGACATCAGCCAGTCGGAAGTGGGAGATCAGAGAGTCGCGGTCAAGACGATCAAAGTACATGAAAATTTTAATCAAAATACTTACAGTAAGTGTCACTAATACAGTAAGTGTCACTGATACAGTAAGTGTCACTGATACAGTAAGTGTCACTGATACAGTAAGTGTCACTGATACAGTAAGTGTCACAAATATAGTAAGTGTCATAAATACAGTAATTGTCAGTATTACAGTATCACAAATACAGTAGGCGTCACTAATACAGTGTCTTAAATATTGTGTTACAAATACTCTAAAGGTCACACATATAGTGTCACTTATACAGTGTCACAAATACACTGTTACAATGTCTTTGTTTCATGAATCAGAAGTGTTAAACAGGGTGAGTAAAAGAAAAATGTGAAAGTACTCATCTCTATTTACTTGTATCTTGAGTGTTGAAGAGTTGTCTTCACCTTCACCTGTCTGTTGAACCTTTGGGGTACCACACATAATCTGTCGACCATCTTTCCTCTCAATCTTTTGCCTTGAACAGAATCTCTTTCAAAGACATGCCTGTCTATTTCTTAATGTTGACTTCCCATCGCTTTCTCTGACTGCCTAAATTGTGCCCATGTGCCCAAAACCCAAACACCCTCGTCTTTTTCCAGGTATTGTTACCTGAAGGAAGCTCTTTGCGAATCTTGTGATATAGCCATAAAGTTGTGGTCAGCAGGTCATCGTGTGGCCCTATTGCCGTAATGATACTGTTTCGAATTTCCTCATTTGTGTTGCGGACTTTGTGGGTGATACTTAGTATTCTTCTAGTATTCTTCTAGTATTTTTCTATAGCATCTAAATTCCATTTCTTGGATCCTCCTCTGCAGTCCTACAAGTTAGCGTCCACTATTCGCAAGTATACAAGAATGTGGCAATGACGAAGGAGCGCATGTCTTTGTACCGATAGCTATGCCTTCATGTTATGTACTATTGTGGAACTCTTGTGATGCCGCTGTGGACGGTGCAGTTATGGCCAGTAGTTCACTTTACTCAAAAAGTTACAACACAAGAGATAATAATCATAATAATAATCATAACAAAAATGTTATAATATCTAAGACACTGGTGAACAGTACGCAAGATAAAAAAAAAAAAAGCAAAAAATAAAAACAAATGCTTTAAAAAAAAATACAAAGCTTATATTGGGTGAATGGAGAGCACCATGCAATATCTGCTAAATCTCTCTCAGTTATCCAAGTTTATCTCCCCTATTTCTAATATAGAACAAAATTAATTAATTACCACTAATTGATTGACTAATTTGTTCATATTTTATTGTGTTTTCATCGACAATGAATAATTGTGAAAATGTTTAACTTGATCCAAGAATGAGAAGTGGGAGAAACAAAGGTGTCAAAAAAAACATCCGCCCAGATGGAATGGGTTAATAGAAGCTTGGTAAAATATATAACTGCATCATAAACAAATGAGTCTGGATTTATTGTACGGTCTCGTGGTAGAAGATCATGTGACAGGCCTGGATATTAGATATTAGATATATCAAGCATCAAAGTTACGAGAGACTATTTGTTCTTGAGTGTGTGGGGGTGTTTCTATGGAGACTGTGGGAAGAGGTTAGCGATTGGTTCTGAGTGATGCAAGATAGGTGGCATTGTCGTCAGCGGTTTTAGTTAGGACAGGAGACTGAAAGGTTGTGTTAATGGAGTGAGTTATACATTTGTAAAAAAAAAACGTCTAGAAGATATATTTTATTTCATATCAACTTTTGTCTATATTATAATAAAAGTTATATTTTTTATTGTTCGCAACGAAGATATTCAAGTCATTATAAGTTTTATTAATTAAGATACAATACCCCTGCAGCAGTTTAGTTGTCTACCAGCAGTCTGGTGCTACAAGTCGACGACCGTTCTCAACACTATTGATATTGTTTGATCTTTTACGATTAAATTTGTTGTTAAAAAAAAAAGGTCATCAGATGAACAGTTAAAAGAATATTGAATATCAATATGAAACCAAGGAAAGCAGGAGAGAGAGAGAGAGAGAGAGGAAGAGAGAATATTCAGTAAAATAATGTTATTCAACTTTTTCCACACAAATAGAATGCCAATCCATTGTCCAATTACATTTATGGAGCGTTTCGGTAAACTGGTAGTCATTGTAATAAAAGGGATATAACCAATTTATTATTTTTATTACTAGTAAAGCAAATAGAGAGTTATCCAGGTAAAATATAGGTCGCTATTTTAAAGATAGAAAGGGAATATGGGATAGAGATAAGAGTGGTCGTCTGCAAGTGAAGAAATTCAATGTCTGTTTGGGGTTATGCAATTCTGTGTAATTCTGTGTGAAATATATTTGATTTGGAAGAAGATAATGTTAAAGTATAATTAATTGAACTATTTATTATAGTTTTTCAAAGATGTATTTAGGGAAATTATTTACTTCGAATAATAAAGTATGAGAATGCACCTGCAGAAGTGTTGAGTTGTTGAAACTTACAGATGGATAGCTATTAAATATCACTCAAAGAAGTAGACATATTGTATGGTTGACAGCTAGGTAAACATCTTATAAGAAATAGCATAAAAGCTATTGATGAACAAGCTAAAAAGATCTTTCATGGATACCAGATGGAATGGAGACTATATGGTACCTTGTTTTTCAACGTTCTTTTACATCAAAGGGTTAGTGAATAATGGAGGTGAGGTGACTAAGTGGTAAAGCTCTTGGCTTCCTAACCAAGGGTTCACGGGTTTGAATCTCAGGAAAGACTTAATATTGTTTTTTTTAATTTCGGTATTTTTTAGGACGCCCATAATAACAGTGTTGTTGTTACTATTTCAGGCAATGACATCGCAATGATCACACTCACCTCGCCACTGACTATAACAAGCTATGTCACCCCAGCGTGCCTTCCTTCAGTGTCGGATTCCTTAGAACCAACTTGTACAGTAGCCGGCTGGGGTAAAACAAATGGTATGTCTGAAAGTCTCACATTTATGTGGCGTCGACGTTTGCTTCTTTTTTGTTGATCGACAGTCTTCTGGATTGCTTGCAGGTTTATAAATTCTGACAAAACTATTTTTTTTATGTCTGTAGTCATTGTGCTGGTCAGACAGTACTCTAGTAAGTTTTTACTGCACATCATTGTACTTAAGTATCTTGAACTACAGCTCAATCATATGTGTATTTCAAACTTGCAACTGCCCCATTGATTATCTTACCTAAACACTTTTACAACATTAAATCGTATCTTATAAAATACAGACGGTACTTTAAAAAAAAAAACAACAGAAGATGATTACGTCCTAGAAGTGTTCTTAGGTCAATTATGTTAACCAACAACTTAAATTTTGCCAAGTCATTGTTTTTCCTGGCTGACTCAGGCAGCCCACTCCATGCTCTAATAGCACTAGGGAAGAAGGAGCATTTGTACACATTTTTCCTAGAATATGGAACATGGAAAGCTATTAAGTCAACTGAAATACATTTAATAAAAATATATCATCAGGTTTTTTCTTTTAAAACCATGTTTTGGCTTAAAAGATAAACCCTCTATTGAAGTTTGCATAGATACTTTAAAACAGAAACTCACCATGTTATCGAAATTGCTTCATTTATTCTCTATTATATTAAACCCAAATTAGATTAACCCGTTTTACCATACACATTACTTAGAGTTAACTCAATCTTTGTACTATCTATCTATCTATCTACACTGATTAGGTGGTAAACCTCCGACTGTACTTATGAACGTAAGACTAAATGCTTACAACGCCACGGAGTGTCTGAAAACGTTTGACCAGTCCAAGAACTTACTGGACATTCAGGTAGCCAACGACATGATTTGTGCAGCCAACGGAACATTTGGCGGGAAAGACTCTTGCACGGTAATAATACTAGAATGGGTGTACTAAGTAGAACGCCTTCAGACCATGAACTATAGAGCTATGCTGTAAACATTATAATAATATATTAATTTATAAAATATAATGTATATATTGCTGTAACAGCTAAACCAAATACCTTCAACCAAAGAGGCAAGGTGGCTGAGCAGTAAAGCGCTTGGCATCCGAACCGACTTCCCGGGTTCGAATCCCGGTGAATACTTTGATTTTTATTTCGGGATCTTTGGGCGCCTCTAAGTCCACCCAGTTCTAATGGGTCATTATTAGTTTGGGGAAAGTAAAGTCGGCTGTGCTGGCCACATGACACCCTCTTTAACCGTCACAGAAACACAAGACCTATAGATCGCAAGGTCTGCAAGGGGAACTTTACTTTACTTACAAACGGCTGTCCAATAATCCTAGTTAAATATGAAATAAACAAATAGATCAAAGACTAGAATCAGCTAAGACTTCCTTGCTTCCATCAAGATCCTCTGTTCTCATGGCGTCCATCTGTTCCAAGCTCTCATGTGTCTCATGGTAAACTGTCTCGTGCCGAATGGCTAAGCAGGGTCATAACAATGTATGTCTTACATTCAGTAGTCGTCAACGGGTGCACTGGCGTCCCACGGGGGCGGGGGGGGGGCGATTTTGTGAAATGGGAAAGGGGGGGGGGGCACAAGGTTTCAATATCTCACATAACTTGTTTGTTGACCAATGAATTACTGCCTAAGGATCGATCCATGTCTTATGCAATGGACCTAACACTGCTCTATGAAGAAATGAAGATTCACTTCTAGGATGTAATAAAGTTTTAAAAATTTAAATATAAATGACAATTTTAAACATCTGTTACTGATGTTCAAATTGAGTTACAGGAAAATAGGAAAATATTTTTCTGTGTATTTACTGCGAGTTATTTGACATAACTTTTGTATAATAGTTATAAATTTAACTATCAGTTATTGACAGCATGAAAATTAATAAATAAATGACATTTTATTCAAATTAGCATTCTCACGCTTCTTTATTAGTATTTTTGTTAGTGAGTGGGGGTGGGGGTGTGCTGGCGGATTCTTTTAGAGAAAAAAATACGCAAAGGGGGCTGTAGGCCAAAAAAGGTCGAAGACCACTGCATAACCTGAACCTGGATATTTATTGCATTGTTGTCATGCAGCTTTTTTTTCCATTAATTTTTTTTATTTTTTTTTTTAGTTCTTTCTCAAACAAACAAACAAAACTACATAGTTCTGCCCTTTCAAATATAACGAAATGCAACTGATTTGTCGCAAGTTTTGATTTGTCGAGCGTATAATAATAATAATTGTCTTCTCACTCCCAGGGCGACTCGGGCGGGCCGCTCATGTGCAGCAAGATGACGTCAGACGGTAGCTACAGGTACTTTGTGTTTGGTATTGTGTCCAACGGGAACGGTTGCGCCATTCCAGGGGAGCCAGGAGTGTATACAAATGTGGCCAGATTTCTGAATTGGATAAAAGACAATACGATAAACTCATGAGAAACCGATTATTGTAATTAGCGTATATATAGTTACTTGTTTATTGTTTTGTTGTTGTTGTTGTTTTTGTAAATATATTTCATACCTCGCACTGAAAATAAAGACACCTGTACCATTCCAGTTTATTTTTGTACATTTTGTTTGGTCCATCGAGTCCATCCCCAAACTACCTTTTTTTTTTCGGGCATATGAAAAGGGAGGCTATAAATAGCGAAGAAACAAAGATGTCCATGAATGAATGTGTTCTGTTTATTGTATCACACACGCTGACACGCACATATAGCTGTACACATCTAATCTACACATCTGAACATTGTGGCATGTTTACTTCTGTTCAACATTCATACACGTGATTGGAAACAATTTAGTGTACTATTTCATTCAACTGTTGAAAAGGTTTTCAAAAATTTGACATAAAAACAACATGGATTTGAATAGAAGGGAATAAAACGAAGGAACAAGACACAGCGACAAAAATATGCAAATTATACAAATGTTTTTTTTTTAAACAAAGGGAGCGCTGCGTACAATGGCTGTCTCTCAACATTGCAATTTAACTTTTTTTCTTTGTAAAACGAAATCAATTAATTACCACTAATTGGTTAAGTAGTTAATTAATTTGATTTGTATTGATTCATGTGTTGTCATCAACTAGATACATATAAAGCAAATTTGAACTTGAGTGTAACAGAATCCACCCAGACAGACAGACAGATGGAATGAGTTAATATAATTTGTAATCATTCAACATACAGATAGCAAGTAGATTTAAAGATAGATTTACATTTTATAGGCTACGGGTAGGTAAAATATACTTATTTGTGTTGCCTCAACTATTTTATCCAAACACATGCACAAAGTGACATAATGATCATACAATTTGACATATGGAAGTCCTTAAAAACATTATTGTACATCACAAGCAACCACAGAGGTACATAACTTACATCTTATATACTTCTGAAACATATATAGTTTGAACCAATTATACAATCGAATGATATGAAATTCAGTTTGGTATGATCTAATTTAAAATGAAATAGAAATTCCCCCAATACCGCTTACAGGTAGAGAGTGGTACTGTCTTGGAGAGTTGATTCCTAGGCCCATATTGGTAAAAATAGTCCCGATTCTTCGCGCCTTGAGTTTCATCCATAGAAAAGCAAACAGTAAAACATATATATATGGCTCCTTTTGTCTCGAAAGGCAATGGATGCGCCCAAGTGAGTCACTGGTTTTGGCTTAATCTTGAGACGGGGCAGAATCTGGTGTGGCTAATCAAGCCAATTCTAGAACGGCAGACTTTGCCACAATTCGTACATTTGTATGCCTCTGATTTAGGGCTAGCAGACAGGGCAGCTTTCTTTTTTTCCCTCTTGATTAAAGCCGCTTCAATTCTTTTGTTCTCAGCAAGGGTTGTCCCAGCACGCACAGTCTGTCTCCATGCACTCCGGTCTTTGGCTATGTTTTCCCACATACTTTCACTGATGCCTGAGGCTCTCATGTCTCGCTTGCAGACATCTCTATATGTTAGTCTTGGGCGGCCCTTGGGTCTGACTCCTTCCACAAGCTCAGCATATAAGATATCTTTCGGGATTCTACCATCTGGCATGCGGGTGACATGTCCGAGCCAGCGTAATCTCCTTTGTGTCAGGAGAGCATACATGCTGTTCATATTGGCCAGTCTCAAAACTTCCTGATTGGAGACATGGTCCCTCCAAGAGATGCCCATTATGCGTCTCAGGCAGCGCAAGTGGAAACTATTCAATCTGTGCTCTTGGTACATGTATGTTGACCAGCTTTCACTGCCATAAAGGAGAGTGCTCACAACACAGGCGTTGTAGACTAGGATTTTGGTCGCTGTGGTCAATTTACCATTTTCCCATTCGCGCTTGGAGAGTTTTGCCAATGCTGTGGTAGCTTTTCCTATCCTTTTTGTCAGCTCGATGTCTAAGTCTAGGTTACTGACAATTGTTGAACCCAAGTAGGTAAATTCCTGCACCACTGAAAGGGTGTGGTTCCCAATTTGTATTATAGGTATTTCTGCAACGTCTTGTGCCAGGATTTCGGTCTTGGAGAGACTTATAGTAAGGCTAAACTCTTGACAAGCAGCTGCTAAGGCGTTCACTAGCTTCTGTAGACCTCCTTGTGAGTGAGATACGAGTGCCGCGTCATCGGCAAACAGCAGCTCCCTTATCAAGATACGACGCCTTTTCGTTTTGGCTTTAAGACGTGCCAGGTTAAAGAGCCTTCCATCGGATCTGCTATGGATGTATATTCCGTCTTCCAGGGATTTAAAAGCACTGGATAGTACGACTGAGAAGAAGATGCCAAAAAGTGTAGGGGCCAGTACACATCCTTGTTTTACACCGCTCTTAATGGAGAATGGCCTGGAGGAAGAACTTTCAAACTGAACGGTGCCCTGCATATTTTCGTGAAAAGCTGACACTAGTTTTCTTAACTTATTTGGACAGCCGATTCTCTCTAGTACAGCAAACAGACCGCTTCTGCTAACAAGGTCAAAGGCCTTGGTCAAATCAATAAAAGCTATGAAGAGGGGCTGCTTTTGTTCTCTGCTCTTCTCCTGTAGCTGCCGCAGAGAGAAAATCATATCTGTTGTAGATCTTCCTGCCCTAAAGCCACACTGCGACTCTGGATAAACACGATCTGCCAGGATCTGTAATCGCTTTAGTAATACTCTAGCAAAAGCCTTTCCGACTATGCTAAGCAGTGAGATGCCTCTGTAATTGTTACATTCAGAGCGGTCGCCTTTATTTTTATAAATTGTAACAATGTTGGAGTCTTTCAATTCCTGGGGGACCATTCCTTGTTCCCAGCACAAGCTTAGCAGTTCATGGAGTGGTTTGATTAGGGCATGTTTTCCAGCCTGAATTACTTCAGCAGGAATGCCATCTCCTCCGGGTGTTTTCCCATGTGCAAGCATGTCAATGGCAATGCTCAGCTCCTTTACTGAGGGCGTTTCGTCTAATTCCGTCAAAACTGGAAGTGATGGGAAGTTGGAAACAGCATTTGGTGAGATGGCGTTTTCAATCTGGTAGAGTTCTGCATAGTGTTCTACCCATCGTTCCATTTGCAGCGCACGATCGCTGATGATTGAGCCATCTTTTGACTTGAGTGGAGCACACTTGCTGGTGTGAGGTCCAAAGGCTTTTCTCATGCCCTCATATAGTCCTCTTATGTTACCACAGTCGGCACAAGATTGAATATCTTCGCATAGCTCCTGCCAGTTTCAAAGGTTGTCATGGCCAGGGGTGTCAATGGGGTTAAGCTCCCATTGTCTATAAAGTACTCCTAATGGCATGCGTCTCAAATAGCCTCTGACAACTAAGTCCAGCACCTGGCCTGCTCGTGTGGCTTAGATATTAAGCCCGGCGAAACTGCTCTTACTAACAGGTGAAGGGGTGAAGGCGGATACCTGGCGCCACAAAACCGGGAGCTTCGGGCAGATGGAGCTCGTCAGCCTATTTTATATTATATATTATATATTATATATTTTAACTATTTTATCCAAACACATGCACAAAGTGACATAATGATCATACAATTTGACATATGGAAGTCCTTAAAAACATTATTGTACATCAGAAGCAACCACAGAGGTACATAACTTACATCTTATATACTTCTGAAACATATATAGTTTGAACCAATTATACAATCGAATGATATGAAATTCAGTTTGGTATGATCTAATTTAAAATGAAATAGAAATTCCCCCAATACCGCTTACAGGTAGAGAGTGGTACTGTCTTGGAGAGTTGATTCCTAGGCCCATATTGGTAAAAATAGTCCCGATTCTTCGCGCCTTGAATTTCATCCATAGAAAAGCAAACAGTAAAACATATCACCCTGCCTAACAATATAGTCATAAATAAACTATTGTTATCAGAAAATATTGATTTACCCTAGACATATACATAATGAAAAATTAAAGGGAGACTATTTAGAATGCTTTAGCATTTCAAAAGTTATTGAAAATATTGATTTACCCTAGACATATACATAATGCAAAATTAAAGGGAGACTATTTAGAATGCTTTAGCATTTCAAAAGTTATTTCTCTGTTCTTAGTAATTAACCAGAATTGTTTTATTATACCCATGATATGAAGTTAGTTAGCAGAGAGTTTATGAAGTCGTGGAATGTAAAGAAATGACGAATGTTTCATTGGCTCCTTCAGACATGAATGATTGCAATTGCTGTATGTCCGTGTTTCCCAAAGTAGGGTACGCGTACCCCCAGGGGTACAGGAAGACTTTGGAGAGGGTACGCGTTGAACCTCATTAACTATTCTGATTTTTAAAATACCCTGTTATTATGTTCTGTTAATAGATTTGTATTTGTTAAGGGGGGGGGGGGGTTAAGGCCAGGGGTACTCAGAATTAAACAAAATTATACAAATACACATAGGTCAAACGTTTGGGAAACACTGCTGTAAGGGGATTTCAAACTAGGGGCCAGAGTCTTGTGGCTACAGACTGAAATACATTTCACCCAAAGTTTGGGAAACACTGCTGTATGAGGATTTCAAACTAGGGGCCAGAGTCTTGTGGCGACAGACTGAAATACATTTCACCCAAAGTTTGGGAAACACTGCTGTATGAGGATTTCAAACTAGGGGCCAGAGTCTTGTGGCGACAGACTGAAATACATTTCACCCAAAGTTTGGGAAACACTGCTGTATGAGGATTTCAAACTAGGGGCCAGAGTCTTGTGGCGACAGACTGAAATACATTTCACCCAAAGTTTGGGAAACACTGCTGTATGAGGATTTCAAACTAGGGGCCAGAGTCTTGTGGCGACAGACTGAAATACATTTCACCCAAAGAACGGACGGAGAAATAATCATCATTAAACTCCGTGTGATTGAGAACCTCTGAGCTTCTCTCAATGAGACCGAGAAATAATCATTATTAAACTCCGTGTGATTGAGAACCTCTGAGCTTCTCTCAATGGGACCGAGAAATAATCATTATTAAACTCCGTGTGATTGAGAACCTCTGAGCTTCTCTCAATGGGACAGGGAAATAATCATTATTAAACTCTGTGTGATTTAGAACCTCTGAGGTGTCTAAATGGGGCAGAGAAAAATATATAAGCAGAGATCACAAGCCAAGCGAAAAAAAGAGATCGGATGAAAAGCATACTTTTAAGAAAGAGACATATACAAAGAAACATACGAAGAGATGCGAAGAGATACATGGGCATGCGAAGAGATACGAGGAAATATAAAGAGATACGCAGAGATTCAGTCACATACAAAGAGATACGGAGAGATACAGGAACATTAAAAAAATACGGAGAGATACAGTATATAAGAAGAGATACGAAGAGATGCGGAGACATACAGAGAGATACGTAGAGATAAGAGGAAATACGAAGAGCTAGCTACGAAGAGATACGGGGACACGCGAAGAGATATGAAGATTTACGGAAATTCCCGGCGATATAAATAAACCGTTAAATTTCTAGGAAAATCGTTAGAGACATTTTTTTTTAGATCAGCGACTTAGCGTCCAGGCTGTTTCCTGGTTGGTTCTAGGTTCCACGAAATTTTCACTTGAATAGAGATATTGTAAAAGATAAATCTAGACCTATTGTTATTTTGCTACATTCAAAAGTGACACAATTTTGAAATGGGGTGAGATAAACGACTACAGTAGTTGAATAAATAAAACCAAATTGATATATCATTTTTATTTAGAGAACAAAATATCGAAATAAATGTAGAAAGGGGAACGGCAATGTAGCATTTAATTGGGGCCAAAATAAAGGAAAGCTTACCTCCCACCCCAAAAAAAAAGGGATTGACTTGAGAAGCAAAAGAAAATTAAGTCGAAGGACTAACTTTTTATTTTTAGCCCGGATGGGGGGGGGGGGGTAAGAGAGGATAAGTAAAAGTGCTACTAAATTAGCAGGCACAAAATATGAGAGCGTCTATGTGTTGGGGTGCATTATGAAGCGGTTCTTTCCAAATCAAGTCAAAAGTCTATGTCGGAGAAATAAAGTTGCGCAGGTTTAAAAACAAAAACAGAAAAAAAAGCTTTGTAAAAAAAAAAAATGGAGTCACAAACCTAAGAGCGTAGAAAAGTTCATGAAAATTGTCCTAGAACTTTTACAAAAAACATCAACACTTCCGGTATTCTCTACACCGGATACCCCAAAAAGTGAGATTTTTGACAGTTTTTACGCCATTGATGACAAACTCTCATATGCTCGTTAACCATTGGCCAAAGAAAGAGATGACCTTAACATCATCTGCCCCATAGAGTGCAAGGTCTGAAAAGGGGACTTAACCATTTTTTTTTATACCGTACTTATTTTTATGTGATTTTTTGGATGAACAGTTCAAGGTCACGATAATAACTCTTCACAAGGTCACCCATACATTACAGCAAACAATACATTGTAGAGCAATCTATACATTAGTCAACGTTAAACAATTTAAAGACATCATTCCATTCTCCCTTTACCAAATGAAACAAAGATGGCTTCCTGAAGTAAAGTAACATAAAAGCGCCTTGGTCATCATCAATGATTCCTTTCTTCATCCACTCATTCATTAGCTCAACCTGCATCTGACTTAATTCTTTCAGAACCTGGCCGCCACCTGCAAAGAAACCTCCCATCAAAGAGCCGGTGGTCATTTTGTGCAACCGGTCAGTTTTGTTTTCATAATCTTTGACTGGTTCTCTCTCTATGAAGGTCACCTTGTCAGAGTATTCGAAAAGACCTTTGGGAATCCAAACACTGTTTTTGGGATAAATATCCTTTCCATGTGAGTAGCCACCATCGAGCCACACAAAATAGGACGTTTGGAAAGGGTTTTCCCAGACAGTTCTGTTGATGGAACAAGCACAAAAATTAAAAGTCCTTTTTAAAAACAAAGCAAAGCTTATCTAAAGAACTCCGCCCTTAAAACTATAACTATCAATAATGTACAAGCTATTTTTTTTTAATGATTCCTGTTTTGTTAGTCACAATAAATTATTGTTTAAAGTATCAATTTGATAGGAGAATGCGTGAGGAGGGAGAAATAGCGTTAACAATGATTTAAGGGGACTAAACCCAACAAATTTAGCCATACCTGTGGATACTGAACGATTAATTTTTCTTGTTGGTATCAAACAAAATACCAGTATATAATTGACCAGGTGGTTACTTATTTTATTGATTCGTCTTGCCTATGTCAAAGAATAATTGTGCAAAGTTTCAACTTGATTCGAGAATGGGTATGGGAGAAATAACATGTACACACTTTTTAACTAGACAGACAGAGTGAGTTGATATAAGCTTTGTAAAAAAAAAGTATATTTGTCTTTATTACAAAGAGAGTTTACATTCTCATACTCAAATCCGCCCATGGATCTCCACTCTACAAGGCAGGTAGATGAACGGGATTGGAGAGTTTCAGCACGAATATCTTTAGCTTTGATCTACTTGTATTTACAGCTACTTCTTACCTTCATACAAAATGTTTATTTAAAGTATTTTAAAACCTGCGATCTGTTACTCCAGAATGCACAAGGTCCTGATCGTCGCCTTTTTTTATTGCGTCCAGCCTTCGTAAATATTTAAATTGATTCGTGTTGTGTCACCGACAATGAGTAATTGTGTCAAGTTTCAACTTGATCCAAGAAAGGGACGTGGTAAAATTAGTAAGTACTAGATACCACTATGATACTGAGTAGATATAATAATAATAAGGGTTTTATTTGAGTCCGAAGATTAGTGATGAATGCAGTATTTCCCGTGGCTGCGCAGCCCAAACTATGATCCACATATTTTGCCACAGCCAGGGCAAGCATAACCATTGTCCGCAGGTGGTCGATTTAAATTTTCTTTTCGCCGTCTGAATCTGTCCTCGCCAGCGGATTTTCTTTTGGTCTCAAATGTGTATCTCGCGGCCTTTGTGAGTGACCTTCAGCAGTCTCGTTCTGAGGCCG
This sequence comes from Biomphalaria glabrata, assembly GCF_947242115.1. NCBI lineage: Eukaryota > Metazoa > Mollusca > Gastropoda > Planorbidae > Biomphalaria > Biomphalaria glabrata. Next base: position 32,206,719 of record NC_074717.1, read on the forward strand.
CATGCAACCAGGTGCTCTCTTCTATGTCAGCTAAGGCTAGTTGGCGCCTAAGCTGGTCTTTGAAGCGTTTCCGTGGGGCGCCTCTGTTACGTCGACCACCTTTTAGCTCACCAAAAAAGACTGCCTTTGGCATACGTTCGTCTCCCATACGGGATACGTGATCTGCCCAGCGTAACTGTCGGACCATAAGAAGTCCCTCTATACTGTCCAGACCGGCGTTCGCAAGGACATCGTTGATTCTAGTGCGGTCTAGCCACCGTATGTCCACGATGGAGCGCAACTATCTTTGATGAAAGCGCTCAAGTAGTCCTAGTTGCTTTCTGTATAGTGTCTACCATGTCTCAGATCCACACAGAAGGGTTGAGAGAACCACAGCCTCGTAGACTCTGATTGTTGTAGGCAGGCGGAGTGATTTATTCCTCCAAACTCTCGCCTGAAGGCGTCCAAAAGCGTTACTGGCCCTGGGCAGACGGTTATCAACTTCCCTTGAAAGTGAGGCGTCATTTGAGACTATACTATCCAGATATGTGAAGTGGTCTACCACGGTAAGGGGCTGTCCGTTTGGGACTGAGTAGGTTTTATTGGGTGACTTCTGGAACATGACTGTTTTCCCGAAAGAGGCGGTAGCGTATGCAAATTCGTGACCGCGTTCTGGAGATCATGTTCATTGTGAGCTAACAGGACGCAATCATCGGCTACATTATGACAATCTCCTTTGTTTTTGTATGGCATTATAGACGTCGAAGATTGAACACATTGCCTTCCGAATAAAACCTGATGTAGATGCCTTCGTGTAATCGCTGCCTCATTTGACCCAGCATTACGCCAAAGAAGATAGCAAATAGAGTAGGAGCAAGTACACAACCCTGCTTCACGCCATTTTCTATTGGGAAGTGATCAGACTGGGCACCATTGTGTCTGATCTGGCCTCTATGTCCCACGTGAAACTGCTAGAGGATGGATAGGAACGTAGGTGGGCATCCCAGCTGGCCAAAATCATCCACAAGCCATCGCGACTGACCGTGTCGAAAGTCTTGGTTAGGTTCACAAAGGCAGCGTATAGGTTTAGGTTCTGCTCTTTGCATTTTTCTTGTAGTTGTCGCAGAACAAATATCATGTCAGATGTACCTCTACCGGCTCTGACACCACATTGGCTCTCAGATAACACCTCGTCCACTAAAGAGTGGGTTAGTCGGTCGAGCAATACTCGAGCAAAGATCTTTCCTGCTACTGACAGAAGTGTAATGCCTCGATAGTTGGAGCAGTTAGACTTGTCACCCTTTTTGTATAGGTATATGAGTTTGTTTTATAACATAAACTCAAGTGAGCCCCGACTCCGCCTATGAGTCCGAAATGCAAGTAAACAGACAAGTTTCAACATTTTCAACTAGACTATCAGAATCTATGAACTAAAACAGTATTTCTCAAAATTTTACTGGTATCGACCCCCTAAATAAGAAAACCAGAATCGTTGGAGTCCCCTTTAGTCAGCTGGGGACCGGAAGGAACGCCCTCAGTAGGTTCCAGAAATGTTTTAAGAACATATATTATTCCATTGCATAGTTTTCTACATGTATTTGTAGACGAAGCGATGAAAACTCTATAACAACGTTGAAGTCCCGCATTAAAGCTTTAAAAAAGCATTCTGTACGGGGTGGGGGAGGGAAGCTTTGGTAGCTTTTAGTTCAGATATTCTGATAATCCTGCTAAAAATAATGAAACCCACTATTTTACCTACATTTCGATCTCATGGGCCAAACTGAGTTTATGGAAAAAACAATCTTTCTTTTTATTCTTGTTATAGTTTAGTTGGAAACATTGACCTTTCAATATGTTACCCTTAACATTGTTGAATTTGTCTATTGATTATAAAATTTCTTCCACTTATTTTCTAGCCGTTTTTTTTAATATGTTTCTTCATATCTCTTCCACATTTATCAATATCACTTTCTAATTATCTACTTTGTCTTGTTTTTATTGCTATGAAATAAAAAAAAATGCTAACCAGACCCTAAAAATCGAAATGCAAAGAAGATTAGTTTGAGACGCAAATCCTCTTTGTTAATACGATGTTTTTATCCAAGATTAAAATTCTGTATTGATCCATGACATAGATGATTTAACAATGCTGTGAGTGGTTTATGACATACTTTCACTACTCTCTAGACTTTAAATACTGGCTACAGTAGATTTTCCTTAATAACTAGACTTAGTAACTAGACTTAGTAACTAGACTTACTAACTAGACTTACTAACTAGGGTTACTAACTAGACTTACTAACTAGACTTACTAACCTATTTATAAAATACATTTTCGACAATGTGATGATATCATACTCAGGAATGTAAGACTCACATAGGTGATATTGGACTAGAACATTATCCGTCTTATACTCTGTACTATTCATGATTTCAGCTATACGATCTTTGTATCTGACAACATACAAAAAGTTGACATGTTTATACAGGCAAGAAGTACTTGTGAGCTGTGCACCAATTGAAAAGTAGAAATAACTGAGATCAATAAACACAACATCAAGGTACATTAACAAGAGCACACACAAAAATGGCAGAGGAATCGCAAACCAGAAAAATGAAACATTTAAAAACAATACCTCCTTTATACAACTTTTACCATTACCTATCCCTTTGTCTGTTGGCCTGTTGGGGCACAATGCAAGACTTGTCAACTGACTTTCTCCATTCCTTTCTGTCTTTTGGCTTAGAACCTCTTTCAATGGCAGTCCGGTCCATTCTTTTACGTTGTCGTTCCATCGCTTTCTCTGTCTGCCTTTTCTTCTTTTTCCTGGTACTGTTCCCTAAAGGAATGTCTTTGCGAGCCCCGAAGACCTTGTAATTTAGAAATAGATTTTTAGCTTGCGTTTTTTTTTTTACGATAGTTAGCAGGCCATCAAGGGGTCCAATCGCTGCAGTAACCCTGTCACTAATCTCTTGGTTTGTGATGCGGTCTTTGAATTTGATTCCTAGGATCCTTCTGTAGCATCTCTATTCCATTGCTAGGATCCTCCTCTCTGACTCTGCAGTCAGCATCCAAAACTCGCACGCATATAACTATGTGGCCATGCCCAAAGAGGCATCAGTCTGATTTTAGTGCTGAGGGTTAAGCCTTTGTCTTTCCATATTATTTTAAGTTTTGAGAGGGCTGCTGTGGACTGTGCAATTCGGGCCAGTAGTTCAGGTTTCGTTTCCTCATCTGAAACAATAGCTCCGAGGTATTTGAAGCTTCTGACACTAGTCAGCTTTTCACCTCCAATACTGATGCCCCTTTTAAGGCCCTGTTGGCTATTGGTCATAATTTATTGGGTTTTTTTTCAGGGATTTATTTGCATACCATATGCTGCGGAAGTCTTGTCTATGCGCATCACCAAGTCAGCTAGTTCTTCTTCTGTCCCTGCTAGGCCATCAATGTTAGTAATTCTTCTTCCTCCAATGCTTACAGTACCTTCATAGCCCTCGAGAGCATCTTCCGTTATTCTTTCAAGGAAGATATTGAAGAGTGTTGGTGAAAGTAGGCAGCCTTGACTTACTTCAACTGTGGTTTTAAACCAGTCCCCAATATTATTGTTAAAGTACACCGTAGAGGTTCTGGATAACTTTAAGTATGTTTTTATTTATGTTGTACTTTTCTATTGTCGCCAAGAGTGCACCACACCATAATCGATCGAAAGCTTTCTTGAAATCAATAAAGACATGGAAAAGATTCTCTTGGCGTTGGAGGTATTTTTCACAGAGTATTCTGAGGTTTAGGATTTGTTCTGTTATACAACTTATAAAGCGATTATTTTGCTTTTGATAACTAATGTATGATATCTATTTTAAAAAACGTAAAATAGCTATTGTAACAAGCGTATTGAAACAGTTCAAGAGTAGAGCTTGCTCCACTCCGTTAATGTGAATGTTAAACAGACCCCAATTCATAGTTGCCTCAGTCATTTTGTTAGTTTCCTTGACAATAGATACAAAGTCACATACCTATAGTAGGGCAGGTCAACGAGTTCCATGACTATAATCTTTGTATGCCTCTCTCGACCATGTCTCGTTTTCTCTACGAAATCTTGACCCTTCCTGTCCACGTACACAACCAGGTTGACGTCCAGTCTCAGAACTTGTCTCAGATACGACAAGTATTGATCATAGGTCCTTGATTGATGACTCCATGAGCCTCGGCCAATGTCCATCAAACCGGTGACCACAGTGAAGTTATATAAGCCTTTTCAAATACAAATAAGCTTTTGTCATTAAAAAAAGTTAAATTAGATCAATATTCCTATATGTATTGTCCAAATATAAAAATCAAATATAATTTTGCATTTGAGAAAACAAATATTACTCATAGTACCCGAAAATGGTGTTTTGTTTATACGTTTATCAAAGTGTTTTGTATGCTATAAATGTTTCTTTTTGAAGAAATTCTTGGCGAAGCAAGGGAGTCTTAAACTGCGTCAGAGGGGTCCGGGGTGGAGCCCAGGTTTTCAAGCGTTTTCTTAAGTTCTGAGCTTCATAGTTCACTTTTCTCAAAGTAAAAAAGGGCGCAAAAGAAAAAGGTAAAAGAAAAGGACTGGACAAGCCGATATTGACGTGTCTTCTCGCATTAGAGCCCACTATTTGATCTAGTAAAAAAAAAAGCTGCAGATCAGAGGCAGCACCAGCCAATACTATTATGTGAGACATTTCCAGTTACATTTAGCGTACGTACGTCTTAGCAAAGATCTTGTCAACTAAGACGTCCTGTAAGGGATACTTTCTATTTTTGTTACTCAAAAGTTTGGGGGGGGGGGATGCGTCACTTTGATAATCACTGGTATCACAATAAATAGTTTGGCGATTGTTTGACGTATTGTATGGTTTTCGGGATTTTCGTATAGCTGGTGATAACATCTCTGTTCAGAAGCGTAATTGGATCTCTGATAACTCCATTCTACAGTCCACTCGGCTTCCAAAAGAACATCATTATTTCTATACCCTAGTCAACATATTTACATAAGTCGTACTGAGATGACTGTATGCGATCTATTTTTTTTCTTTTTTTTTGCGATCCCTTCTGAAAGAGACAGCTGGATTGCGCTGGGCAAGGTCGTGAGACACACATTTCAGACCAAAATAAAAGCCCTTACCAAAGAGAGGTTCAGACGACAAAAAAAATGTTAAAACGATCCCTGGCGGAAAATGCCTTGTCTTCATCAGGTCACAAATTGGTTTGCGATGCAATCATCCTCAGTTGTCAAACTCGAACACAATCTTATAATTATAAACTATGTTTTTTAACTCTTTCTTTCCGTACATATTTTCCACGTTCCGATGAATGTATTCATTTAACCCATTTGTGTTTCACTACCCTGTTATGATTAAATTTCAATAATTTTTTCTATGTTATCCGAAAATGTTTTATTAGACATAGAATTATAGAGGATTGCTTTCTCTTTTTATATAATACCAATGAAAGTTAAAAAAAAAAAAATTTAATTAATTTTTTGAGATCAAATCAATGTTGGTATCGACAATTAGGAGAGAAAAAGTTTGGTGACTAAAGAATCTATTAATGTGGATTTAGACCTTCCCAAACACCTCATAACAAGGTCTAGTAAAGTATAAGCAGAAGCCAAAGGTTCAAAGAAATGTGTACATTATTTTAAAATTAATTAACTAAATATTAAGGTTGAAATGTAAAAATGGATTTTTCATCAGAAAAAAAAACATTCCATAGAAACACTGGGAACAAAAACTGATCATCAAAACTGAAGGAAAAAAACAATGGCCGACTAACAGGAAATGACGTCAAAGTGTTGTCATAGAAAGAAGCGTCAATTTGTTTTATTGCATGATTTATTTTATGGCTTTAAAAGAATCAGCTTTTAAATATTGCTAATACAAGCACACACACAAATTTACCTTTCTCTGGGCCAAACACTCCAAAGTCTTCAGTCGTATTAAGGGAGCCCGTTGTCAGAAATCTGTTTTTATTATCCAATACTCTAACAAGAGGAACTAGTGTTCGTGGGTCCTGCAGCCAGGATATTACTATAAACGTGAGTGAAAGCAGTAAAGCAATTACAAAAGTGTTGAAACCAGTCACCTTTGAGCACCGAGTGGCTCCCATGACGAGAGCGTCCTGTAGTGAGTTGTAACCACGAGTGTACCATGGCTTTCTTAATCGTGTGTCACGTGTGAGGGAGAGAACGTTTGGAAGGGTAAGGTCAATACTATACACGTAAACAAGTTAAATAAACAATAAAATAAACGTGTTACTGGCTAAGCGTTTATAATAGATTAAATGTAAACTAGTCGACCCACGGCGTAGCATACGCCGTTATTTTGCAGTGCCGGCGTTAGGCCTCTATGTAACCGCAGTGTGCCCCTCACTTTCAAAGGAACGGCGCTAATTCTAGGTGTAAATTATTAAATTAAACCTTTTTATAACTTATAACAGAATTCACGCAGCCTCCTGATTTACGAGGAGCTCCTTGAAAGCTCCTGAAATTGGAAAATATACGAAAAAGTCATGGAAATATCCGGAAATTATTAAAAATCTTTTGAAAACTCGAAAAACATATTCCTGAAATATAATAATATATATTTAAAAATTGTAATTTTGGGGTGTCATTCAAAATGGAAAACGCCAATCCTACGCGCGATGAATAAAAAACGGCATTATGCAATACCCGTAATTGTGGAATCTAGTGAAAAAAGCTTCTCGCGCCTCAAACTAATAAAGAATTACTTGACGTCAACAATTCTCAAAGATAGATTGAAACATTTGGTAATTCTTGCTACTGAGCGTGAGTAGGAAACAGAATTGTTATGATATACTGTATGACTTCACTACACGCAAGGCTCGTAAAGTAGTTATGTACGTAGTAAAGAATGAATAAAATGTAAAGACGAATTTATTTTCTATTACAAATTCTTAAATTTCACTTATTATCCTTATCCTTACCCAAACTTAGCCCCGCGAAATCCGTTTCGCACAGGGCCTCACAACGGTTGAGTCCGGCCCTGCTATTTAGTGACGGGTGAATACAGAGTAGATTACTTGTTCTCCCCCCCCCCCTCTCTTTTTACACCGCTAAATTTACGTGAGGAAGAAATAAAAAAAAGAGTGATCTTTCTTGGTGACAACAGTCCGGCCCTGCTATTTTGTGACGGGTGAATACTACTTGTCCCCCCCCCTCCCCCCCAACCTCCGGTTTTTTTTCGTAGGGTAACTCTATACGTCCGACTTCCAGAAATAAAAGAGTGATCGTTCCTTTACTTCTTCTTCTTGACCAAACTCTTGAGCCATGAAGAGAATTATATATATACACATTTTATTTGGAAACGGCTCTATCGGTTTTCTCCAAAATTTCAATGGATCTATATAAATAAATATATTGGCCACATTGGGAAAACTCGAGTTTGATCTTTATAAAGGTTTGCAAATGTTTCATTGTCGTAAAATTAATTTTGGCTTTGAATTTCTTTTTCTCTTAGGCCAGAAAGTGCATCTGTAAATGATGTCAACAGGGAATTACCGCTCTCGTTGTATTTATATGAGAGTCCTTGTAAACACAACACTTTTCTGTAAGGATCAATAAAGCCGTCTTGGTCTTAGTCTAAGTCTTAGTCTTAGTCATAAGAGAGTTTGAATCAATGAATAAACACACACGAACGTTTGCAAAATGGTCAAAGTAACAACTCTCTAGGGTCCCTAGCTAATTATTCTACCGATGATGTAACCATGAGTAAGACTAACACACGGATTTAGGGGGAACACCTGATAAACACATTATGAAAACATGATAAACGCCTGAAGAAAACCTGATAAACACCTGATGAAAACCTGATAAACCTCTGACAAAAACCTGATAAACACATTATGAAAACATGATAAACACCTGATGAGAACCCTGATAAACACCTGATAAACCTTATAAAAACCTGATGGAAAACCTGATAAACACCTGATGAAAACCTGATAAACACCTGATAAAAACCTGATTGAAAACCTGATAAACACCTGATGAAAGGCAGTAAAAGCAGGAGAGAAGACACAAAAAATTTGAACTGAGCTCAAATAGTAAAAAAAAAAAGTTACCACCTTCAGACCATGCGTTCTGTAGGGCAGATGATGTTAAGGTCATCTGTTTCTTTGGTCAACGGTAAACAAACAGGGTGTCATATGGCCAGCACAACGACCAACAGTCTTTACTTTCACCAACTTAAGTCAGGTACTCAATAGAGTTGGGGCGCCCTAAAAATCCCGAAATTCAAAATCCCACTCTTCAATGACATTCAAACCCATGACCTCAAATTCGGAAGCCAAGAGCTTAACCACTCAGCCACCGCGGCCGTGAGTTAACATTGCTCGACAGCTTGCTATTTCATTGTGTTTCTACATACATTGGATAGAAACACATACATAGATGTCACCCTGCCGGACCAAGTACAACAAAGGACGTTTGGACCACGAGGCCTTCATCAGCTACAAAACAAACAAAAAAAAAAACAATTAACACAAAATATACTTAAGTTAACTTATCTGTCCGATGTTGTTCTCTATTGAGGCAGAAAAGAAATGAGCTACGCTGGTGTAAAAGCGCGGGAAAACGGAAGGGGGCGGAGATGTCAGGCAAAGATGAATGGGAAAAGGGGGTACCGTAGTGTTAGTGCCCATCGCATATTCAATAAAAGTGTGCTTGTTGTTGATCCAGTTAGGTTGGAGGGTGCCTGACATGTATATAAGTTTGTTTTCGATCTGGAGACATGTGTTTTTGTCATTGCATTGTTGTATAGCAGTGACGAGGAGGTCGGTGGTACCCCTATGATGTGTGTTATTAAAATGGATAGAGACGGGCTTAGTTGCAAAGTTACGAAAGTCTATAAGGTGTTCTTAGAGTCGTGTTTTTAAGGTTCTGCCTGTGTTTCCAATATAGACCATTTGACACCTTGAGCATATTATAGCATATATGACTCCTCTACTATTACAGTTAAATTTGCCACTGATCTTTAGGACAGGTGATGGTGGGGGTGATGAGCGTGTGTTTGCAGGTCTGACAGTTACGTCGCTTACATGGTCAAGTGCAAGGTTCATTTCAAATGTTGTGGAGTTAAGTGTGTACTAATGTCTTGTAGGTTTTGGTCTCGCCTGAATACTACAAGAGGTGGGGATGAAAAGACGTCGCGAGTATGTTCATCAGCTAGGAGAATGTTCAGGTTTTTGAGAAAGATGTTTTTTGCTTTCACATTGTGAGAGTGGTAGATTAATATCAATTTGGGCCTCTCATCATTGCCAGATTTCGTTTTTTTTCTTGAAAGCTTGTTCTCTTTTAAGATTCTCCACTCGCATTTCAATGGCTTTTTCAGTAAAGTCATTGTCGTCTTGGCAAAGGCTGCGGATACGTAGAAGTTGGGAGTAGGGGATAGAATCTTTGCTGGATGGTGGATGGGATGACGAGAATAGAAGATAGCTATGGCTGTCATTATCTTTGTAATGGCAGGATGTAGACAGAGTATTTTGGGTTATGTTTATTTCTATGTCTAAGAAGTTCACTCTAGTTCTGGAAATAGTTTGAGTGAAACGAATGGCGGGATTGAAGTTGTTAGTTAACTCAATAAATTTGATTAGTTCATCCTCTGTCAGAGATGTTTTGCCTAGGCCTTCATCAATGTATCTCCTATAAAATTCGGGAACGGGACCCGTGTAGGATGAACAAATGTTAAGTTCTAAGAAGCCCATAAATAGGCTAGCATAAGATGGACCGAATGTCATACCCATAGCTACTCTGCTGATTTGGTCGAAAAATTGCCCATTAAACTCGAACGAGTTGAGAGTAAAACAAGCTCCGTAAGGCGAACTAGAATGTCAGTGGATATAGATTTGTGTTTGTTTTCTGGTATATCAAAAAAGTAACGGATGGCTTTAAGGCCGTCAGCATGTGGAATGGAAGTGTAAAGGGAGCTGACATCTAGGAGGAAGAGTAGGTATTCTTTGTCAGGTTGTAGTATGACTTTTGCTAGTGTTGACAGGGCGTGGTTGGTATCTTTAATGAACGTAGGTAACTTTTCGACTATAGGTTGAAAGATTGTGTCCAGAAAGCGGGAGATAAGTTCAGTCGGGCAGGAACAAGCGGAGACAATGGGTCTGCCGGTGTTGTTAAGTTTATGAATCTTAGGTAAGAGGTAGAAATATGGTTTTCCTAATTCGCTATCATGGAGTCGTAGTTTGTGGGCCGATCGTGGAAGTAGGCAATAATTTTATCTATTTCAACCTTAACTATTAGACTATTTTGTGTTAATTGTTTGTTATTTATTATTTTTTGTTTGTTTTGTAGCTGTAGCAGATGAAGGCCTCGTGGCCCAGACGTCCTTTGTTTTACTTGGTCCGGCAGGGTTACATATATGCATGTTTTTCGTATTTTCTATACAGTCGTTTACCCCTGCAGCAGTAAATCTTTGTTTTTTGAGTCTTTGAACTTACATACATTTTAAATTGAAATTGTTTTACAAAAATTGATAAAGATATCGGGGATTGTAACAATAAATTTTAAACACTAATCTCCTATTTATTGGGTATTGTTGAGAGAGAGAGAGTGTGTATGTGTGTGTGAGAGAGAGAGAGAGAGACGAAGAGAGGAAGAGAGGAGAGAAAGAAAAATAAAGATAAACTTAAACGATTTGTAATTAGCACAAAACAAATGTAAGTAAACCTTTCCATCTGTCTCCACATCGCATGTATTTTTAAATACCACAAGGTTCAAAGCTGATCAGATTTCAGTTTATGTGGACTTAAGTTTACAAACGTCTCTTTTTATCTGACCTTATAAATTACAGACGTTGCTGAAAAGAGAAGATGATTAGGCCTATGTCCTAGGCGCGTCCCTGTGTCAATAGAGCTCTACAGTGTTACTCATTGACTAAGGAAGAAAGAAAGAGAATTTGTACACTTTTGTCCTAGCAAATGGAATAAGAAATGAGCCTTGTGATTGTGTCTTTGAGTAATTTATTAGAGGCCCCCTAAGGGGAAAAGCCGCTATTAGGTTTGTGCAAAATGTCCGTCTGTCCGACTGTCACACTCAGATCTCGAAAACTAGAAGAGAAATGAAAAATATTATTTCACCATGAGATGTGGATTGAAAAGTTTAGGTGCAACGGCTTCTTTTGGTTTTCTAAAAGCAAATTGTTTAGTTTATAAAATTAATTATGCAAGCGATTTTTTCATAAAAATACACCAAATCTAAAACAAGTACGTAAATGTAAGGGAGGCAATGTTACTATATGCTAACAAAGTAGGACAATTTTTCGTGTATTTTCAGTATCACTAAGTCAAATATATTTATAAAATGTATTAGAAATGTTCACAACAAATATAAATATTAGTTTAATGTGCTTTTTCTTGTCAACTGGCTGCTAAAAGTAAAAGAAAACATTTATGTTTGTTTATAAAGGCTAATAATGTGTGTAAATATCACGCACATTTTTTTAAATGGACTTTTTATGCAGAGACTTTCGTGCAGTAGCGTGACAAGCATATGCAAGACCCGGTGCTATCAGTTCCCTCAAAATTTAAAAATAATCGGATTTTATTTATTTTTTGTTAATAAAGATGCTTATTTTTGTGCGTTTTATCGGTCGATAACTGGCTCGTATAGATGAAGACATTTTTTTGTCTAACTAGGCTGTGTGACGTAGTGTATTTTTTCCTTTGACGTCATATGGAATTAACCCTCGTTATCTGACTCGTATTTTAAAAAGACATAATAGCTAGATTAAGATCTTATCAAATTTTTTAAGCTAGATCTAGATTTTTTTTACAGTATATCTAGATTTTTTACAGTAGGCCTATACCTAGATATATCTAGAACAAGCCAGGAAAACCAGTGACTTGGCGGAGTTTAGGTCATTGGTTAATATGCATGACTAAATGCATGACGCGTAGGACGTAATCATCCTTTTTTGAAGTAACGTCTGTATCATAAAGATAAGAAGATAAGATAGGATTTTTTAAACAAGATCTCTATTTATATTCAAATTAAAATCATTCTAGGTCTAGTTTAAAATGATATAGGCTAGATCAAGATATAGAATTTCAATTTCTAGACTTAAAGTGTAGATTTTGATTTCCAAACGTCTAGATCAATATTGCAAAGCTAAAACTAATCTACTATTTTTAAATTTAATGTTGCATTCAGTCTATTGATAGATTATCTAGGCTTTTTATTTTCATATATCTAATTACATCTAAATTCCATTCCATATTTATATTTCAGATCTAGCAATAGCTCTGCTGTTAGCTGTGCTGAGACATCGAAGTAGGCCTACAAGAAAGATATCTATTCTTTTCTTCTTTCTTTTTTTTGTTCAATTTTAAATCAATGCTGAAAGATTATCTAAACTCGCTCGTCTGACATATTGTACATATCCAGTAGATGTCATGCCCTAATGACATATTGTACATATCCAGTAGATGTCATGCCGTAATGACATATTGTACATATCCAGTAGATGTCATGCCGTAATGACATATTGTACATATCCAGTAGATGTCATGCCGTAATGACATATTGTACATATCCAGTAGATGTCATGCTGTAATGTCATATTACTATAATAGGCTATTCGTTTGTAACCAGTTTGTTATTAAGTTATCAGCAATGCCTGGTCGTGCGGTTAGCGTGTTGGACTGATTATCTCGACGGTCCCGGGTTCATACCCAGCTCGCTGCCACCCCCCGTCGTCCAGCTGCAGGTTTGGACAATGAAGTTAATTATCTTTCATTTTGAAAGAACATCCGAAACATGTAAGACAGAAACAGAAATGTACAACGGCAAATAAATCTTTGAAACATTATTACTTTTGACCATCAAAATAAAATCACGTCTTGAATATTCCTTGCGAATAGGCGGATCCGACAGGGATCTGACGGGAGCCACCTCTGATATATCACACAAACTCTCTTTGTCATCTTGTTAGATTTTCTTTTTGTGTTTGTAGATTATGGTTCAGTGTTTTATGTATTGTTGATGCTTGACTTTTTAGCCTTCTATCCTGAAGAGTCTCTAAATTTAGTGATTTTTCTTAAGGTGACATTCTAATCAAATTTGAATATTCATTAGCATGGAGAGACGAGGGAATTTTATCCAAAATAAAAACACAATTTGTGTACAAAATTATTAACTTTTCTTAACAAGACATACTAGCACTTACATACCTGCAACGCCCGCTGATTTGTTCCCAGGTATTAGATTGTTTATTATAGCCGGGACACACCCACTTTTTGTTTAAATAAATGGACCACGTGTTAACGATGTACTTTTTTAGCCCGTGAATTAGTGTATCTGTTACAACGAGATTTTACAGTCTGCTCTCTTTTTCCTTCTTTCTCTCTCTCTCTCTCTCTCTCTCTCTCTCTCGAAAAAAAAAAAGAAAAAGACTCTAGTCTAGATCTATCTTATTAGTGCTATTAGGATTAGTTTTCTTTTTATTTAGACAGCTTCTAAAAGGAAGTGGAAATGACTTTGGGCGTATTAAAAATGAGTGGACTTATGGAAAAAGAAAGTGTTGTTTAAAAAATACTGAATTCTTGATTTTTTTTTTTTCGAGATTTTTTTTTAATGCTTTCTATGTAGACTGCGGCCCTTTGGGGAAATACCGAAAATAAAATACAAAGGTTTGAAGAGCTTGCGGTGTTTCGCGAATAGCGGTCGTCAGATTGCGAATATGTCAAAAACCGTTCTTCCCTTCTTAGGGCCCGGTATCGTTTACATTCCATCACCATCACCATCCCTCTCCTTTTTTTTCGCAGAGAAATGACTTTTAAAGGCGACAGTTTGTTTGTCATTCACTAGTTTCTAGTGTAGGTATGAATTAGTTTTTGCAATAATTTATTAAAAAGCCTTGTCTTAAACAATATAAATGGAACAAATGAGATGAGTTGTGAGACCAAATATTGTTTTTTACTAGTCACCTTTTCCTGACCTTTTATGAATCTTTTTATGAATCTTAGATTCTACTATTGACAAAAAGCTTTGCACCTATTCTTCTTCTTCTTGAAACTGTCAGGTAGAGTTTGGCCTTCGGCTCTTGGAACTCTAGGCCAGCAAAAGTGAACAAGAGTTCCCTCTCACCGGCCTGTACACTGATCTGTCTGGCGGGTGGGTCAGACTCGTGGCAAGAGGCCGCGTACTCTAAGACCCCCGCCATTTTCCTTTCTATGCCAGGCTAACCGTGCGGGACACGTCATTTATGTAATGGCCCCTTGAGGAACAGCGCCTGGATTGTGACAAGGTTGTGGGAGCTTTTTTTACAACTCCGCGCAGTGCAATGAGGATGCTCTCCCACCCCTTTAGGCACCCCCACGGGAGTCTTGTTTTGCTACCCTTTAGCCTAATCGTTTCATCCTACGATCGTTTCCACCCGGGCGCCACTATGAGGCAGGGTAGCATGCCAGGCTTGGGCCTATAACTCACACCCAATTTGAGTTTAAACTGCTTTGAATGTAGACAATAATAATATAGACCTACTTTATTTTATGTTCCTCTAACCACTCTTTCTTCAGAGTTTTGCAAGACTAATGGACCTCATTCACCAATTGTAAACAAACAACATTTCACCACGTGATCTTATTGATAAAACAGAGAAAAAAAGCTGTCACGTGACAACCATCATGAATTAAACATTAGATCGTAAATAATATAGAAGAGATAGAGCACCACATGGTTAAATGTTGTTTATTTACGGTTGGTTAAGGAGGTCCATTATAGTTTCTGTAACAAAGCAAAGTTTCATATGGACGTACTGAACACAATGAATGACTTTATAATGAATGTCTCATTCAGTCAGCAGTCAATAGAACGATGGTGAAACGCTCTGTGGTAAACTCGACCGTTTTAGTGCGCGCAAAATGGGTAGACATTGTTTGGTGGATACATATTACAAATGTCTAATTTATAAGTATCTTTTGATTAATGGGTTTACTTGATAAATATTCAAATGTATAAAACCTAACTGCAAATGCAATCAATTTTAACCTCAAAAAAATTTTTTTTTAATTCCAAATCCGTCAGCTGTATTCTACCCACACGTTGAAAAAAAGGTGATTTAGATTTAAGTGTTGTCCCTTAAAAAAAGGTGATTTAGATTTAAGTGTTGTCCCTAAAAAAAAGGTGATTTAGATTTAAGTGTTGTCCCTAAAAAAAAAGGTGATTTAGATTTAAGTGTTGTCCCTAAAAAAAAAGGATGCCTTGGAAAAATAATATTTACTTATTTCTATTTCTTTATTTCACTGGCCAATAAGGAGGTCTATATAGCGAGAGAGAGAGAAGAAATTTTTGAATTGTTAGAGTACAAGAATGTTACAATTATAAACATTTTGTATGTATTATTTATTTAATGTTTTAATGCACATGTGTGCCCATAACCAACAGAGGTATTTCTATTTGTTCGTATTGAAATAAAAGGGAGATAATACAATTATGACAAATATAGCTTTCGACACCAGGTTAATTCCCTTGAAAACAATAAATAAGTTGCAAGTTGCAAGATCACCAAAGTTACCTCAATGGTTCTAAGAGGAATTAAAACTCCAATCAGGAAGTTTTAAAACTGGCCAGTGCACACAGTCACACAGGATCTATGCTGTTTCGAGTTATGAGACAAAAGACTACGTTGGCTCGAATATGTCAAGGATGTCCTATATGCTGAGCTAACCTACAGAGATGTCAGAAAGTGAGCTTTAAGGACTACAGGCTTTAAATGAAAGTACGTATGTGCAAGCCTCGTCGAGGCTAAAAGGAATGAAGCTGCAATAGACATGAGAAAGAAGGCTGCCCTATCAGATAACCCTAAAACCACTGGAACAATTGCCCCCCCCCCAACTGAGTTGGCTAACAGCGCTACCCCAAACCACCAAGCTATCAAGAGAAAGGCCTCAACCTGACTTTTTTTCTTTTCGCCGAAAGTTGAGAAACACAGCTTTTTTTTATTCTCATACAGACATATGAGCATGTATATATATGCTGTACGCACGTTTATGCATAGGGTTAGGGTTTACTGGGCGTTAGGGTTTGGAAAAAATCGCCCCCCTCCAAAGTTCTAGATCCGCTAGTGCCTAAAACAGGAACATCCATGGATGCAGGAACTGTGTCAATCTTTGCCGCTCCATATTGGCTTGTTTATTAACACAAGAACCCAAAACTAGTGATTTATCTGGTCGCAAGATGATGCGCATCCATTCTCTTTCGGAAGGCCCTATTTCACCAATCGTAAACGTACAACATTTAGCCACGTGATTCTCTATCTCTTCTATACAAATTACGCAATCACGTGGCTAAATATTGTTTGTCTACGATTGGTGAATGTTGTCCATTGTAGCAATAGGTCAAATAGGCATAAGGCCGGCCATATATATACATATACATATACATATATATATATTGTAATAACTTAAGTGAGGCAACTCAACGAGGTACATCGATATTTATTGACAAGACATCACAGGTACACAAAAACATCTATCTTAGGCACAATCTCTCCATATTGGCTCTCTACTTGGGCGGAAATCGTTAGTCTCTTCATGTCAACATCCTGTTCTAGTTTGGTTACTAGAAGTGCGCATCTCTGCACTAGCCTGGATGGTGGTGCGCATGGCAAAGTCATAACATTGCCCCCGTCTTAGCACTTTTCGTCCCGAAAAGAAACACTGCAGTGGAGCTTTGACAGTTCAGGTGGAGGTCGATCGGTGGGAACCACAGACTTTAGGGTGTCTGTTGCCCACAAAGCCATCTGCACAGTTTCCCATGGTCGTCGCTTCCTCTTCTTCCAGTTGGCAAGTCTACGCTTGAGGCGATATCGTGGTCGCTGCTTCGACCTCATGACGATAGTCTCTGATGCCAGCCAGCTGACACATGGAGAGTTAGTGGAGGTCAGGGTTGCCAGCCACGTAACACAAATGGATGTTGTGGCGATCACCGTAGATTCCAGGGTTGTTGTTCTAAGACGCTGAGTCAGGGGACCTTTTCCATGGACGTGTTGTGACACAGTTGTAGGCCCACAGCTAGCCATGGTTTCAAGCACATAGTCTTTCTCAGCTTCATCTGTAAGGTAAGCCCATGAAGCATCCTTGTAATGTTCATCCACCACTACATCAGGTTTCGCTGGGATTAATTCATCACCGTTCAAGTCACTTTCACTGATGTGGGCAGAAGTACACATTTCAAGTCAAGTTCAGGTCTTGTAGCTGGGTTTCTTGGCATGGGCATTGTCCCCACAGGACGCCGCATATACAGTTCATGTCAATCGCCTGGATGCAGTTGCCAAGTATGGAGTTCTCTCTTATGCCGCTGCCAAAGTCAAATTCGTTGTTTCTGCCTCGGCCATTGTTGGGGCCCGTATTCGCAATTTCACCCGACGACATCCAAGGCAAGAAGGCAAGGAATCAGAAACGGTCTTGAGGCTTTCATGGTTTGAGTTCTTATCAAAGGTACTGACAGATAAACAGAGGTCTTTAAGGTCCACAGCAGCCAGCTTGGACGCAGACCCAACGTTGTCTTGATCTGTCCGCCCGTTGCAGGTATACCAGGAACAAAAGTTTCAGGATCATAACAGACTTCTCTAGTTTCTTCATTTGTTTCTTTTCTTTCAATTCTGTATATCCCATTGATATCACCGCAGCAATCGTTGTCACGTTTCTCGCCATGAAAGTCATCCCCGCCAGACTTGCCCACAACACAGTCACAGACAGCGCTCCAATCCCCAGCGCCTCCATCACCACTGTTTGTGCAGCCACAGTCCTGACCAGGTAACTGCTCCTTCCCTAACGAGTTTATTCCTCCTTTTGCTTGTGATACAATTGTATCACTTTGGTCTATTTGGCCTTCTACTTGCAATACACTTTCATCAACTTTGTTCAACATTATGTTCCTGTTCATGTTCAGTTGTTCATCAAATGTATCCAAAAAGTCCTGGATCTTGCCAATGAACTCAACAATCCCAAGTTCAATTTCAAATGTGTAGGTCTCCGGATCTTCTTCTTCATTGATCAGAGCTTGCCTCAGACGAGCCGTGAGCGTTTCCCTGCTACCGAGGGATTTTAAACCTCGGTCCCGAAGCTCTTGTCTTATCTCTTTAATTGAGAGCTGATGTAATAGCTTCAAATATGTCATGATTGTAATCAAAGCCTACCTCCTCTCGTTGAGTTGCCTATAATCCCACTTCTGACACCAATTGTAATAACTTAAGTTAGGCAACTCAACGAGGTGCATCGATATTTATTGACAAGACATCAAAGGTACACAAACAACATCTATCTTAGGCACAATCTCTCCATATTGGCTCACTACTTGGGCGAAAATCGTTAGTCTCTTCATGAACATCCTGTTCTAGTTTGGTTACTAGAAGTGCGCATCTCTGCACTAGCCTGGATGGTGGTGCGCATGGCAAAGTCATAACAATATATATATATATATATATATATATATATATATATATATATATATATCAATTATATCACTATCATTGTGTAAATGTAACATTAAATTCAAAATTTTGTTTTAAATTATCATGCACATAGTTTGTTTCTCTATGTACGACTGAGTGTGTGAAAATGAACATAGGGCTCAATACAATTGTAACTCATTCATGAGAGTCTATTTAAAGTTACAGCACAAAGAAAATATTTAATAAGAAATCATGGAATTATTATAATTAACATTATAATTAAACATATATACATTTAACACATCTAATAACACATAAACTAAAGACCTAGCAGATTTTTGGGGCCCTGTCAGAACATAGTAGAACTAACTGCAAAGATTTAAGCTGTACCATTGGAGAAGCACTGCATTTTTTTTTTTGAGATTAGATCAATAACATCTTCGTTTTAAAGATCAAGCTCATGTTTGTTTTATAGATAAATTATGTGGTCAGTGTAAGGATCAATCACATCCTTATTAAAAAGTATAATTCTCTAAAGTTCAAGCCATTTTTTTTATCCTCAATAAATAATGTTCGACTACAACTGTCTAATAATCTAAAGAAATTAATAATTATTAAACACAGCTTTCATCAGTCTAATGATGCAAGCAAATCATTCCTGTACAGTGCTCAGTGTGTCTGACACTGCATCCCACCTGTAGGTCATGACATACTCAAGTTTGTAGTTCTCTTCATTCACCTGTACCAGGTATGTTAAATTACTTCTAGCACAGGTGTCATTCTATTGATACGTTCAATTTTTTTCTCTCTCTCTCTCTCTCTCTCTCTCTCTCTCTTTAAACTCTCTTTCTCATTCACCCATGTCTTTGGGTATGTTAAAATACTTTATTTCCAGATTTCAACATAGCTATACTTTTTAATCTCTATTATTTTTGTTACTGTTTCTCACGCTTTTCTTCCTATCTTATGGTCTAGCATCTGTTTCTTTACAACACTCTTTGCGTGTCATAAGAAATGATATAGCGAATATTCTCCTCTATGTCTCGATCTTTCAAGTTTAACGCATTCGTTAGAATTAATAGATTAATTTGCACAATGTTAGATTCGATGTTCCAACTGAAGGAAGAAAACAAAAGAAATGATAGAATAAAAGGAAGACAAATCAAAAGCGACGGTGACAATTCTAATCTGTCTTTCTTTTTAAATAAACTGAGCAACACATTGACAGAGACACAGTGACATATACACAGTGACATAACCACAATGACACAAACACAGTGACACAAATACAGTGACTGAAACACAGTGAGATAACACGGTGACACAAACACAGTGATACAAACACAGTGGCATAAACACAGAGACACAAAGACAGGGACACAAACACAGTGACACAAATACTGGAACAGAAACACAGACATAAACACAGGGACACAAACACAGTGACACAAATACTGGAACAGAAACACAGACATAAACACAGGGACACAAACACTGGAACAGAAACACAGACATAAACACAGGGACACAAACACAGGGACACAAACACAGGGACACAAACACTGGAACAGAAACACAGACACAAACACAGAGACACAAACACAGGGACAAAAACACTGGAACAGAAACACAGACACAAACACAGAGACACAAACACAGGGACACAAACACTGGAACAGAGACACAGACACAAACACAGAGACACAAACACTGGAACAGAAACACAAACACAAACACAGAGACAGAAAAACAGTGACACAAACACTGGAACAGAAACACAGACACAAACACAGAGACACAAACACAGTGATACAAACACAGGGACAAAAACACAGTGACACAAACACAGGAACAAAAACACAGTGACACAAACACAGGAACAAAAACACAGTGACAGAAACACAGGGACAAAAACACAGTGACACAAACACAGGAACAAAAACACAGTGACACAAACACAGGAACAAAAACACAGTGACACAAACACAGGGACAAAAACACAGTGACACAAACACAGGAACAAAAACACAGTGACACAAACACAGGAACAAAAACACAGTGACACAAACACAGGAACAAAAACACAGAGACAGAAACACAGGAACAAAAACACAGTGTCACAAACACAGGGACAAAAACACAGTGACACAAACACAGGAACAGAAACACAGTGACACAAACAAAGGAACAGAAACACAGAGACACAAACACAGAGACAAAAACACAGTGACACAAACACAGAGACAGAAACACAGAGACACAAACACAGGAACAGAAACACAGAGACACAAACACAGAGACAAAAACACAGTGACACAAACACAGGAACAGAAACACAGAGACAGAAACACAGGGACAAAAACACAGGAACAGAAACACAGAGACAAAAACACAGTGACACAAACACAGGAACAGAAACACAGAGACACAAACACAGGAACAGAAACACAGAGACACAGACACAGAGACAAAAACACAGTGACACAAACACAGGAACAGAAACACAGAGACACAAACACAGAGACAAAAACACAGTGACACAAACACAGGAACAGAAACACAGAGACAGAAACACAGGGACAAAAACACAGTGACACAAACACAGGAACAGAAACACAGAGACACAAACACAGTAACAAAAACACAGTGACACAAACACAGGGACAAAAACACAGTGACACAAACACAGGGACAAAAACACAGTGACACAAACACAGGAACAGAAACACAGTGACACAAACACAGGAACAGAAACACAGAGACACAAACACAGAGACAAAAACACAGTGACACAAACACAGGAACAGAAACACAGAGACAGAAACACAGAGACAAAAACACAGTGACACAAACACAGGAACAGAAACACAGAGACAGAAACACAGGGACACATACACAGGGACACACACACAGGGACACACACACGGGGACACACACATGGGGGGGACACACACAGAGACACAAACAGTGACACAAACACAGTGATACAAACACAGTGACATTAACATAGCGTGATAACAATGAGACACAAACACGGTTGAACAACCATTGAGACATGATTCAACTAACTTATGACAACAACGAATATTTGTTTCTTACAGTTTAAATCATTCGATACAAGTAGATACTGGAAGAAAGATGTAGCAGCCATTATAGTGCTCTTTCTAGTGTAGAGTTTGGAAACTAATGACATAATCACATTTTTGTCTCGGATTGGAGTTATTAACAACTAATGTTACTTACAAATAGATAGATGGTAGACAACTCAACTGCTGTAAGTGACTAATCAAATTTTAAATAACTTAAATAACTTCTTTGTGAACAGTACTAAATATTACTTTTATTATAATATAGACAAAAACAAGTTGATATGAGATAAAATAAATGTACTAGACATTAGAATTTTTTTTTTATTTTTTTTTACAAAATCTAACTCACTACAATAATACAACCTTTGTGTCACACTGTGGAATCGTCTCCCCTAACGGAGGCCTATGACGACATAGCCACCTATCTTGCATCATTCACAACTAATTGTTAGCATCTTCCCACCGTCACCATAGAAACACATAAATAGACAAACAGACCCCATAACAATATTTAAAGTGCGGGTAAATGCGAGTTCCATAACTATCTGATATATATGTAAAATAAACATGCACTCTCTCTCTCTCTATTTTTCAAGTGTACAATCAGTGGCGTAATTATGGTGGGGGGGGGGGGATGGGGGGATTTTGAAAATCCCAAATGAGTGTTCGAAATTATTATTTTTTTACATTAAATATTAAATATTACGCCAGTATGTCATGTGATGATGTCGAATGTCAAAATGCAGTGTCCCCTCAGAGGTTAATCTCCCCGGGCCCCCAAATGATGGCCAATTCGTAGCTACGCCACTGTGTACAATACATTCTTAAGTAGTTGTTTACGTATCATGTCTTTACCCACAACCCTCTCTTCCATCCACACATAGCCCTAAAACCAGACAAGCAGGAGAGGTCAAAGCATAAAGTCTGCTCTTGTTACTTCCAGGGAGGTTCCGTCACGTGGCCACAATGTGAGCATCGCTGCCACGCCCATTTATCATTGCGAAATGCGTCTGAGCTTTGGTTGAGGTGCATGGAGCATGGTAGAGCTAGGTGAATAAATGTGGTCGTTTGGGCATTGATTCATCTGAAATACACTCTCATAGCTTTGCGTCCAAAGGAGAAAAAAAATTAATTCATTTCCGTTTGAAATAGACAATTATAATTTTAGATCCCTAGTTATTGGAAGAGAGATAGACTCCATTTGAGATACAGTGATATTGTTCTATATTCATTGATATCTAATACATAAAGCAGAATGTAAGGTGCATGTATGTGTGTATGTATGTGTGTATGTATGTATGTATGTATGAAGGTACGTATGTGTGTATATATGTATGTATGTATGTATGTGCGTGTGTGCAGTAGCGACCTTAGAGGTTGGCAAGTGGGGCAACCACCCTAGGCCCCGCACCTGATGGGGGGGGGGCGAGATCGGAGATTCCATTGTCATCGTCAGCTTCGATAACCAGATCAGTTCTCATAATCTAGGATATTTGATACCATTTGATTTGATATGATACCAATTACTATGTAACTCTCAACATGACATTTTTGGTTTCAAAATACCGTTCAGTTTCGGTAAAGACAGCATCTTATGACCAGTCCAGTGGTAAAAATTACACACAAAAAATAAAAACACTGGAGTATTTTTGTCGTTAATTTTATTTTAAACCCTTCCACGAATGTCGGACCTGCGAAAGTCAATGAACTACTGTAGCTCCTATCTCACTCTCTGTTCTTATACCAAAGACAGAGTATTGTGTTTTTCTTGAAAAATTGGCAAGATAGTAACTGGATGGCAATTAACAAATAAAGGTTAGTGTGACTGGAAGCATCTTGGTAATAAACTTGTCAGCACGATGTTTTTGTGAATCACGTTCAGTGTGTGTCAGCCTGGTTGGATTGAGCTCTGTCCAATAGTAGCACAACGGATAACAGAATGCTAGAACAAATTACAAAAGAAAGACTGCATTGGCGCGAAGTCTGAACAACAAGCATTTCGTGGGAGAACAGATCAACTTTATGCACCAAACAACGGTCAGTTTTAGGCTTGGTTGAGATGCTGGCCCAATTCGACTAAACCATCTTCGACTAATTAAGAACTCCGTAACTCACGACCATATATTCGGGCAAATTATTCAAAACGAGCTTATGGACCTGGTGGGATCAGAGGTAAAAGGGAAAGTTATTAATAAAATCAATCAAGGAACAGATGTCCCATCTATTACGTTTTGTGGACGTATCAGATACAGACGTTAAGGTGGAGAACACTTCATTGAATTTGTAGATGTTGAAAACGCAACAGGAAATGGTTTGTCAGAGTCTCTTCTCGCCGTGCTGGAGAACCTTGGTCTGGACATCGCCGACTGTCGTAGCCAGGGTTAGGACAATGGTGCGAACATGAAGGGAAAGCACCAAGCCGTTAAAGACGCATATTATCCACATTTACAGTCAATCATTTTACACTCTGTGCGGCTGCCATAATCTGAAATTTGTTTTAGGAGACATAGCTAAATGCAACTCTCAAGCTGTGACGTTTTTTGATATCATAAAGAGATTTTTTATATATAAAGGTTTTGCTGCGTCATCTTAAAAGTGAAAAAATTCGGAAGACACAGTGTCTTTTGCCTTTCATGACAACAAAATCGCTGTCAGAAACACTATTGTTGTGCCATCAAACGAAAGAATTCTGGGAGTCGCTATTGACTGTCGCTGACACCACAAATGATCAATTAGGGAAAAGTATAGCCAAATGTCTAGCGAACTTTTAACAAGGAAGCTTTAAGGAATTTTTATCAGCTTTATCATATAGTATAATATTTTATTTGTTATGAATACTGTCAGCAAAACGTTGCAATCTGCTGACATGCAAAGGCCTTCTTACAGTTTTTAGAAAGTACCGGGACAAAGATTATTCTGCTGCACTGAATACAACAAATAAATTGCTTCTAAAATAAATGACTATCTGAAATTCAAGGAAAATAGAGTTGTGACAAAGAGTTAGACAAAGAATCAGACAAAAAATCAGACAAAGAGTCAGACAAAGAATCAGACAAAAGAAATAAAAACAATTTGATTAAGAGAGTATAGATGAATCAACATAATCGCCAACAGCTTTAGAAGCCCGTTAGCGTGATGTTACGATATATCTATTGGGCTCCGCATATGACACTCGCCCAGGGCCCCGCGCACTGCTAAGTCCGCCCCTGTGTGTGTGTGTAAGTACCGCATAGAAATCAAAACGTTTGAACATTCTAGATAAAACTTGGCTTAAATGTTCCTTAGATCATAGCTGAGACCGTAGTGTATGTTCAATGCCCCCTTGCCCGCTAAAAATAAAATAAAATACCTAAATTTAGATCTATTAAAGACCGAAACTTTTTACAAATCGGGTAAAACCGGCAGGCCACGGGTCATATTCGGCAAGTTTGCTTATAAACCAAGAAAAACATTTAAAAAAAAACACTTTTTTTAAACAAAGCTTATACTAAGTGTAATTGTATCAATTAGTTTAGATCAGGCATGTAGTAGTTATTAATCTCTCTTTACCCACCTTTAC
The DNA here is from genome assembly GCF_947242115.1 of Biomphalaria glabrata. Classification (NCBI taxonomy): domain Eukaryota; kingdom Metazoa; phylum Mollusca; class Gastropoda; family Planorbidae; genus Biomphalaria; species Biomphalaria glabrata. The sequence goes on from NC_074717.1 coordinate 32,231,796, forward strand.
CTTACTATGGATATTAAGTTATGTCAGTATATATATTCTAGGGATGCAAAGCAATGATAGTCTATTTCCAAGGTCTTGGCTGAGTGGTTAGGCGCTTGACGTATGAACCAAGGGAGAAGAGACTGGGATTTTGAACTAATGGAATTTTAGGACGCCTATAAAGCCAACCCAACTCTAATAGGTTCAAAGACTCAAAAACAAAGATTTACTGCTGCAGGGGTGAACAACTGTATATAAAATACAATAAACATACATATATGCAAATGAGATGGGCACTAACACTACACCCTTTTCCCATTCATCTTTGCCTGACATCAGCGCCCCCATCCGATTTCCCGCGCTTTTACACCGCGTAGCTCATTTCTTTTCGACCTCGATAGAGAACAACATCTAGAGAACAACATCGGACGGATACGTTATTTTGTGCTAATTATGTGTCTTTTTTTTGTTTGTTTTGTAGCTGATAAAGGCCTTTGTTTTACTTGGTCCGGCAGGGTTACATCTATGCATGTTTGTTTGTTAACTCTAATAGGTAGATGACGTACATTTGGACATCCTCGTTTACCGCCTGAGATAGAAACATAATCCTTACATCGTCAGGCCCTAAAGATCACAAGATCTGAAAGGAATGGAGTAGCTTGTCTTTCACTTTTGACAAAGCTTATATCATCTGTCTGTCTGACTGTCTGTCTGGTAAAAAGTTAATACACCTTATTGCTCCAAAACTCCAATCTCAGGTCATTGTGAAATTGTGCACACTTATTTCTTGTACCTGACAAAACAAGGATTAAGAAAATTAATTTATTAGCTTTTGGTAATTGATTATTTTGTTTGGTATCGAACAAGGTAAAGAAATCGTACTTGGCAGAGGTGGTATAAGTTGAGGAGGCTTGAATCATGAGGGAACAAGTTTTATATGCATTAAAAAGTGTTAACAGAAAAATTCACATAGAAACTCTCTTCTCCCCTCCCTCTCTTTTTTCCCAACTGGTCCAGACAAGTGATATACATTTATATATATATATAGTTCGTTCATCATGGTTCGATGACGACCACTTTGTCATCCAGGGGGCTGAGGGCTTTGCACTGGGGTTTTATGCCTCCTCATGTCGCTGGTGAGACCTATGTGAGCCTGGAATGTTCAGCTGCACACTGGGCAGGTTATTCCAGCTGGAGCTAGTGTCATTGGCCTTGCTTTTCTTCTCTGGCGTTTTTCTTCTGCCAGCGTTGTTCTCTTTTTCTCAGCAACCTGTGCGCCAGTTTTCAAAGCGCGACGCCATGATGCTCTGTCATGTGCCTCTGTCTTCCAAATGGCTGGGTCTATGCTGAACGTCTTCAGAGAAGGGTGTCCCTGAAGCGTTTTCTTTGACCACCTTGCGAGCGCGTTACTTCGCTTAGTTGGCCATACAAGAGTCGTTTAGGGATGCGTTTGAGAAAGCTAAAAGCATGAAAATGCGCTAACCAAATACAACTGGTAAAAATATTTCTTATCGCACAGATTAATTATTGTTGGTCTATGTCTATTACTGGAGGCGCGGTGGCTGAGCGGTAAAGCACTTGGCTTCCGAACTGGGGTTCGAATCCTGGTGAAGCCTGGGATTTTTTATTTCGGGATCTTTGGAAGCCTCTGAGTCCACCCAGCTATAATGGGTACCAGACATTAGTTGGGGAAAAGTAAAGTCGGTTGGTCGTTGTGCTGGCCACATGACACTCTTGTGAAGCGTATGCCACAGAAACATAACTTTGCTTTTTCTTTTTTTTTTTTTTTAGATCTATTACAAATTTAATTACATGACTGAGCCGAAATAATATTTGTGCAATAATATAAATAATTACAATCGTCATTATTATTATTATTACTATTATTATTCATACTAGGCCTATATGAATAAACATTTTAAACTTAGACCTATAAATTAGAAATAGGCCTATTAAAAGTATACATTTATTCTAACGTTAAGTTTAAATTTTATTGTAATATACTGATCAATAACACCAAATTGTGAATGTATTATTTATTCGAAGTTTAATAATACTCAGTCATCTCCGCGCGCGCGAAGCTTAGGCTATATTTAGAACTCTATTCTTAGTAACGTGCAGAGTCTCGGTTTGAGAGAATAAATAAGGGAGGTTACTGGATGTGGCTTAGTGAGCAGATGACAAACTGAAACAAGAAGGAGGGAGAATAGGAGCCTAACCCAAGGCAACAACTTTAGGGCTCACATAATTCTGAGTACTTACCCGGATATTTAGATCTAGAAAAGGTATTCTGACTTGTGTGGATGGATAACTTTTTAATTCTTTTTTTCTTTTACTGCATTGAACTTGTATTTTGTTGTCATGTGTTTAGGTATGCGCTCTCAGCGGGAAAAGTGGATGGAAAATATAAAATTAGACACTATTAGACATCTTTTTATAAATGAAATAATTTTATAAATATTATATATATATATATATATATATATATATATGTCTTCTTATTCGGACTGACTCCTTATGTACCGAATTAAATCCTATGATACGGATGAATCTCAATTCATTTTATTTGACTAGCATTTTCTACAATGAAAAATACTGCCTATTAATAAATAACTAAATACATTTCTAACGCTAAAAAAATGAAAAAGAAATGAAAGGAAATGCTTGGCATCATTCTTGCAAATAAAAGATTTTATACATTGATCTGTTTTTCTACCATCATTATAATAAAGTGCAGTGAAAATGCTGATTTCATATTTGACCTGCACCTATTTTGTTTGTATAGATATCAGAAAATCCGATTGTAAAGCTCAAAATCAAGAAAACGTAACCACTATCTGTCTCATTTAGCCTCTTATTCTGAATCTACATTTCTAACCAATATCTGTCTTATTTAGCCTCTTATTATAGATCTACATTTCTAACCACTATCTGTCTTATTTAGCCTCTTACCTCCAAAAGACTCGTCTAAAGCACACAGCATACAACATCACCAGTGCTAAAAAAAATGGCCAAGACTTGGATTTTTCTCCTCTGCTTGCAATGTCTACTGGCGTCTGGCTTAGCGAACGTAGAGAGGAGCATAGATAACTTGGTCAACCAGATCAGTTCGTGCATGTCCAATCCAGCCATCAGCGTTGCAGCCTTAAGTACGTCAAACGTTTGTTGTTTTTTTTAATTAAATATTTAATACCAGTAAGATGATGGGCAAGTCTTGGAACAAAGAGTTAAATTTCATTCAAAATCTATAACTGATTGGTCTAATTATAGATGATGATGTGGCATTTTAATTTGGAAGTTTGAAGACCCTTTCGCAGTGGCGTATGGTGGGGTGGGATGGGGGAGAAATTGGAAACGCGGCTCTCGCTTGAGGAGCCCCAAAATGAGTGTTCAAAATGTTTTTTACACTAAATATTACGCAAATTGCAGGGGCTCCAAAGAGGTCAAGCCCCCCTCCCCCCTTCCCGGGCTCTAAATGATGGCAAAGTCCTAGCTGCCTAGGAGTTTCAGATTCGAATCTCGGGTGATTGTGATTTTGAATTTTTTATTGTTGTTATTTCTTCTTTTTTTTTTTTTAACATGTCCTATAGTACAGCCAACTTTAATGGCTACCTGACATTAGTTGGGGAAAAGTAAAGGCGGTAAGTCGTTGTGCTGGCCACATTGACACCGTAGTTAACCGCCGGCCAAAGAATCAGATGACATGAACATCATCTGAAGGTCTGAAAGATATACGGTCAATTCTTTACGTTTTAGACTATATTTTGTTTCTTCATTGTCTCCCAGTGTGATTTCGTATTTCAGGTCTAAATGACAAAGGCGTGGACACAGTCAAATACTACAAGGGATTTAACCGTGTCACCTTAGCAGATAATATAGAAGCCTCTCACGCTACGCGATTCTGCATAGGTGGCGCCACACAGGCTTTCACCGCTGTGCTGCTTGCCAAATTATTGGAACAAACAAAGTAAGTAATGCATTTATAAATTATTACGTATAGTCTAGCGTCTTCTGGTTGATGAGAGGGCCTTAATCATTCAGTCCCAATAGATTTTGTATGAAACAAATAGCACACTTAAATCAACCAATCCGTATTTGATACTTTGTCGTATGGGTTTGTGCTGGCTACTAAACACTCTTAGTACTAGTGGCCAATAAATAATGTCAAAATTTAAAACGCGATGGAAGGTTTCTCGATGCTTTAATTCTGTTAATTACACTGTGATTTTAATTATGTTTATCTATTTCAAAAAGTCTTTTATAACGAATGGTGAGGTTGTTGTTTTTTTACGTTCGTATCACAGTCAGATTCAGAGGCCCAAACTAATGCTCACAGTTCATAATGAGGCCTCAAATTCTATTGGTTATATTGGACTCTACGATTTTTTTTCTTCTTGTTGTTTTGTTTTTGTTTTTTGTTGTTTTTTGTTTTTTGTTTTGTTTTGTTTTGCACACCTGTAAGACATTTTGATGGTCTCCTGTTTGATAAGGGGCGAGCATCATTGCAGTACTATGTTGTGGCGTCATAAAAGCATAGGTTTGGATCTAAATACTTTAGCACATCAACATTAGGGAAGACAAAAAAAAGAGTACGCTGCAGCGTTCTAGTGTTTGGTAGTGTAGCGCCCTTTTAGTGAACAGAAATTAATTCTTTTTGTGTAATTAGATATTCAAATATCTTATGGTCTCGTAAGTTTGAATGTTAAACTTATGTATCGTCACACAGTTACACTTCCTCACAAGCAGCTATATTAGACACAAAACCTAGTAACATTGCGGTGATTTTGGAATCCTTCCTGGACCAATATCTGACCACTAGTTTAGTCCAGACAGTAGAGATAACAGGCACATAACGCTGGAGAGAGTGGGAGGTAACGCGGTATCTCAATCATCAGTTTACTATTTGCTCTAACATTTGTGTGTGTGTGCTGGAATCATCAAAATTTGGTTGTGTATTGATTGTACCGAGAAAAGATAAAGAAAAGGTTTTCAGAATCCTAGTACTCTAGCTATCTGCTATTTAATTATCAAGGATTTTATTTATCTGCCTCGGCCCGTGTGTTTCCATAGCAACAGATTGTTGCAGTCTCATTTTTAATACCTTCTATTTTTTTTCCTCTCCTTTTCTTGAGAAAATCATTTGGAAAGAAAGACCGCGAGTTGATTGTTAAAAGTGCAAAAGAAAAAAAAAGGAACATAGATGCTCACACACAAACAGCTAATGAAAAAAAAAGGTTTTGGATCTATTCCAACAACAGCGACATCATTATCTGCCCTTTCTCCTACACACTCCATGTTCTCAGGTGTCTTGTCACTCATCGTTTAGCTTCGACTTTCCACTTATCTCCCTTCCATCCGTCCCTATTCAAAGAATAACAAGTAACTCAACTCATAGGGTTGCATTAATCAATGCTACAATGAAAAACATTTTTCCACTCCAAACAAAGCATAACAGAATGAGACATGTTCAGGAAGATGAGAATTTGAACGAAGTGAAACATGTCTTTGGGGAGTATCACCAGAGAATGCCGAAGAAGTCGTTCAAAGCATCACATACTTTATCGAGAGGCTACTAAACAACCCTTTAGAACAAAAGTTCTGTGGAGAGATGTGCGATCTGGTAACCACTGAGCAGTTCATCGCAGATATAGGACTGGTTCTCTGAACCCTCATGTCAGATATAGGACTGGTTCTCTGAACCCTCATGTTAGATATAGGACTGGTTCTCTGAACCCTCATGTCAGATATAGGACTGGTTCTCTGAACCCTCAAGTCAGATATAGGACTGGTTCTCTGAACCCTCATGTCAGATATAGGACTGGTTCTCTGAACCGTCACGTCAGATATAGGACTGGTTCTCTGAACCCTCATGTCAGATATAGGACTGGTTCTCTGAACCGTCATGTCAGATATAGGACTGGTTCTCTGAACCCTCATTTCAGGTATAGGACTGTTTATTTGAACCCTCGTCTCAGGTATAGGACTGGTTCTCTCCACCTTCTCCTCAGATACAGGATTAGTTACCTGAAACCTCCAATCGACGATGACATGGAGGCCAATACGAGAAAAGCGCAAACAGGGACGTCCTCGTATAACTTGGCGCCACACCTTCATGGAGGACCTCAAAACAGTGGACACCAGGTGGGAAGAGGCTTCAGATATTGACAGTGACAGATCTTTGTGGAGACAGCTTGTCGCCCAATGCGCCGAACGGCGCGGGAGGACCTAAGTCCTAAGTCCAATGCGACGAGAACGCAAAAGAAATCAATTAACAAGAAAAACATTTTTAAAAATACATTTCTATATGACAATACCTCCATTATACAACTTACAATAAACTATTAATAAAAGATATTCATTTAAAATATTTTTTTGCACAAGCCGGGTATGGAACTCCTACTTTGGCCTCATCGGCTCGAGGTACTAACAATGTTATCCATTAGGCCAATGCTAATTAGTATAATTGATTAATATTTATTGGTACTTTCGTTATAAAGACATCTAGACCTAGATTTAGATTTCTGATTTAGAACTCTTAAGATCTAGTCTAGATCTAGTTCTAGTTCTAGATTTATAATCTAGATATAGGCCTAATCTATATTAGATTTACGCAAAAATATAAGCAAAGCTTAAATAGTATATCAATAAACTTAAAGCAACTTTTATTTTAATAATCAACTTAGTTATTGGTACACTACGGCTGACTACGCCATGTTTTTTTGTTTTGTTTTTCTCAAATGTATAGCCAAATTTAAAATTTCTTTCTTTTTTTTTTACTTTGAAAAACGATAATGGTTCAACTAGAGTTTTCCCCATGTGGCCAACGAGCTAGTTAGACTTTTCTCAGTGATATACATCAACTGTTAAATTTCCATTTTTTGAGATCCGGGTCCAGGTTCCACCCCACCCACACTCTAGCTTCCATGTTCCAGGTTCCAAGAAGTTCTGACTAGAATGGAGGTACTGTATATAAAAAAAGTTGCTTAATGATGGAGTCATCCCGATTCTTTATAAACAATATTTCTGTTAGGCCTAAGTGTAACTGGCGTTCAGTAATCGCTTACTTCATCTCATTTAGGAAACAATCGCCTATTTCGCTGGGAAACGGCTACTTATCATTTTCAAACCTTTTCTAGTGGACCTCATTCACCAATCGTAAACAAACAACATTTAGCCACGTGATTCTATATATCTTCTATACAAATTATGTATTCCATAAAGGCTGTCACGTGATACGTATTTTCCATTGTTTTATCAATATTATGACGTGGCTAAATGTGTTTATTTACGATTGGTGAATGAGGTCCATTGTGAATATAAGGTCCATAACTACCTGACTGGTTTCAAGGCGATAAAGACATTTCGGGAAAAATTATATGTTATCTGTATGGACGCCAAAATACAATTATTTGTATAGATGATCGTTGGCTCGGGGAGCCATAATTCATGTTTCTGACGTTTCTCAGCACTTTTTCTATTAAAAGCGACTGTTTTACCTTAAAGCAGGATGGTGGTGAAGACTTAAACATATGGAGCACAGACCTATATACTATAATCAACAATTTTATTTCTTACAATGATCTCACTAATCTGGGAAAAAATACAAAGCAATGTTTTTGCCTTGACTATTTCTCTCCCTTACTTTCTCAAACTACAAGCTTAACAACATGTGGTTTCCATGGCCGACAACGCTGTTTTTTTAGGGGCGGATATTGAAGTCAGCAGTGTGTGACTGTGCGTTCTACTTTCATTCATAAACTCACACTAGAGAGGCAGTGTAGGTAGATATGTAGGCTAGTTCTAATCACAATTCAGCTACTTGTACTGTGGTAACTACATCTAGAAGGTACAACAGGTAACTTGTTGCGTTGAATACTCCAGCTTACATTGCGGAGTAAATAACAATTCTTAACGAAAGATTTGTAAACAAGAAATTTAAACAAAGAGAGTAGAATAAGAGATAGAGAAGAGTGACTTGAAGAGATAGAGAGAGAAGACTCATGACAGAGAGATTATGAGTTAAGAGAGATCATGAGATAAAGAAACTGAGAGGCTGAGCGTGAGACCGAATGAGAGAGAGATCCAGAATAGAGCCCGAGGGAGAGAGATCAAGAGAGAGACAAACCATACCGAAAGAGGGAGAGAGAGACAAACCATACCGAAAGAGGGAGAGAGATTTGAAAAAGACTAAAAGATAAAAAAAAAAGAAGCGAGGCCAAGACAGAGACAAAAACCCACAAACAAAGATTTAGAAATGAAACACCAAGAAACTGAACAAAAGAAAGATTTAGAAATGAAACACCAAGAAACTGAACAAAAGAAAGATTTAGAAATGAAACACCAAGAAACTGAACAAAAGAAAGATTTAAAAAAAAAAAAGACCAAGAGATAGAGAGATGTAATACAGTTATGAGTTGAGAGAGAGATGGTGGGGGAGACAGAAAGAGAAAATGTCTATGGACAAACTGAATGTTTTATTCCTTATTTAGCCAAAACACATTCGCGCACACACTTTGACCTCCCCAGCCCCCTATTCCTACTTTAGGTCCCTCTTGAATAGAAACTGGATGTCCATATCTCCGTAATGGGCCCGAAATCGGTAGAACTCAACATGTAAATTAGCGAGAGATATTGTTTCCCCTCTATTACGTAGTATCACTTGCCAACTCTACTTCTAGAACATTGTAAAAAACAATGCTAAACAGTGAGCGTGTTGATATCTTCAGATAGTGTGTACATAGATTTCTGCGGTTCAGAGGTAGGGGGGGGATCAGGGAATGTTGTGCGCGTGTTTTGAGTTCCATTTACTCTCCACACTCCATTACGAACACACACACACGTCTATTTCTTTTGGACTCATGCCATAACGTATTGGTACACAGGCTTGCAAAGAACTACGCCCTTATAAAATTCCTTTTTTCCTGGTTGCTCCCGAACGTGAGTAGACTTATAGAGGTTTGATAGATCGAAAGGCGAGATCGAATTTTGTAATAATCTAAAGGAGTTCTTCATAAAACTTTATTCAATGACTTAAACGAATTAACGTGTTGAAGTTTGTCATAAACAAACTGCTTTTCACAAAAACTAATCAAAGAGATAATAATTGAAACAAAAAAAAAGACAGATTCACATTGCATCACAAATATGGCAATATTCCGCCAGGCAAAGACATTTGGTTCTGATTACATCATAGACATGACGAAATTCTGCAGTCAAATACGTTGGTTCTGAATACAGGCTAAGATATTGGTTCTGATTACATCATAGACATGACTATATTCCCCAGGCAATACATTAGTTCTGAATACATCATAGATATGCTGATATTTAAAGATGGTCTTTTTATAAGTCTGAAATTGTGCTATCTTTGGATTCGAAATCCATGTGTTGTTTCAAGGTTTGATTTGAGAGACATAAGAGTCATTCTAAAAGAAAACAGTTCAATGTCTTTTTCAGTGCTTTCGTTTTGTTCAAGTAAATACAAATTTCATAGAAATTGGTTACAAAAATGTTTATTGAGTAAATAAATCCCAAGATGTCTTGCCAAAAAAAACGTATTTATCTATTCAGTTACAATTTTACCCAACCATCGAATTAGCAACAAAACTTTTAGATAATCTCCCAATGGCAAAAAGACAAATGTAAAGAAATACAGACGCTCTCTTTCTCTCTGTGTCTCTTTTTCAATAGCTTGAAGGTAATACAAAGATTTGATTACTTCTGATTCATTAAATCATTCCAGGTAGACCTCTCTCCACCCTCTTTTAATTCCCTATCTCCCCCCCCCCCACTTTTTCTCTCTCCCATCTCCTTCCTCTCTCAATCTCTCTCTCTGTCTCTATATCTCTCTCTATATATATATATATCTTCCTTATTGATTGGACAGATGGTGAATCAGAGAGAAGCTAAAAAGATAGTAATACACGTTGATGTTACATACAAACTCGTGGGTGGCCCCTGCAAGTCAGTTGCACAATCAATCCAATAGCTCATTGAAATGTCGGGGGATCACCACAAAATGATTGTTGCCTTAAAACATGATTATGCCAATACAATATACATACTTAGTCTTTCAATAACTAAGTACTTACTTTGGACTACTACAGTAACGGATGCTTCAAGAAACAAATATTTAACTTTTAAGAATATTTTTTTACATTCACTTTACAAATATCAAAACTCAAACCCCAGAACAGAATTCTACAAAAAAGAAATTATAAAACTTATACTAGGCTGTGGTATTCATTTTGAGAATCTGTTAGATATTTTATTGTACTTCCACAATACATGTCGATCTTGATCAAGTAATTAAATATGCTTCAAATGCTAAAGACTTCATACAGATAGTCCGCGTTGTCGAAAAATAAATGAAAATATCGATTTGGTTTTCTTAATTGCTTTTGTTTAATTTAACTGTGCCTACACAGCCTACACAGGTGATCCTAAAGCAGTTTGCAGCACCCAGTGCTACACCCTGGCAGAACCTGCGACGCCGCCGACCCCAAACTGTATCGGCACTGTCGTTCCTTTGGATACAAAAGCTGCGTGGAGAGATGGAGAACTGATGTGTGGGCGACATCATTCCGACCACAGCTAATGCCCAGGCATTCATCTCATTTTCATGAGATGATCCATAGTCGCTTCGCGACTGAAGGAGGCCATAGATAGATACACTTTAAAAAAAGGGGGAAATAATATCATTAAACATAAACATTAAATATTGAAACAAAAGATTGTTACGCACCTAACTTTGCCAAATAAGAGCTTAGAAAAAAAAGAAAGTATTTTTTTTTGTTGTTGCTATTAAACATGAGCTTTTCGGCTTTATTAAACATGAGCATTCTGGCTTTATTAAACATGAGCATTCTGGCTTTATAAAACATGAGCATTCTGGCTTTATAAAACATGAGCATTCTGGCTTAATTAAACATGAGCATTCTGGCTTTAAAAAACATGAGCTTTTCGGCTTTATTAAACATGAGCATTCTGGCTTTATTAAACATGAGCATTCTGGCTTTATTAAACATGAGCATTCTGGCTTTATTAAACATGAGCATTCTGGCTTTATAAAACATGAGCTTTTCGGCTTTATAAAACATGAGCTTTTCGGCTTTATAAAACATGAGCTTTTTGGCTTTATAAAACATGAGCTTTTTGGCTTTATAAAACATGAGCCTTTCGGCTTTATAAAACATGAGCTTTTTGGCTTTATAAAACATGAGCTTACTGGCTTTATAAAACATGAGCTTTTCGGCTTTATAAAACATGAACTTTTTGGCTTTACAAAACATGAGCTTTTTGGCTTTATAAAAACGAATCAGGACGAAATGGCAATTTTTTTAGAAATCATTTAGGAGACAAAAAAAAAAAGGTTACAAAAACAGTTTTTGTGGAAACACAAACTCAAAATCGGCCCCCGAAGTGGTCCACCCAGGCAGGCTTCAATATTTTCAGAAAGAACATCCGAATGAAATTATATCAAAGACAAATGAGAGATAAGAATGGAGAAAGAAGGTTAACAGATCTTGTGTAGTGCCCCAACGGTCCCGCAAATTAATTATTATAGCTTTTATATAGCGCTACTTTCATGCTTATAGCATACTCAGAGCGCTTTGGTCCAATCTCATTTGTGGACCGGTGGGGGGGAGGGGGTATCTAGGAGTTGGTTTTCCGTGCTGCGTTTAGGCGCTCAGTAAACACAACTCTGCCCGAGTCGGGTGTCGAACCTCGAGCCCCCTTCTAGGTAGCCAAGCCAAGCCAAGTTCAAGCGCACTTAGCCTCTCGATAGATGAAAGTGAATGTAAAGTTAGACGTGAACCTGGCCTAACTAGTTCCCCTTTTAGACCTTGTGGTCTATAGGGCAGATGATGTAAAGTTCATCTGTTTTTGTGGCCTACGGTTAACGAGGGTGTCATGTAGCCAGCACAACGACCAACCGCCTTTACTTTTCCAGAACTAATGTCAGGTACCCATTAGAGCTGAGTGGACTCAGAGTCGCCCAAGGATTCCAAAGTTGAAAATCCCGGTCTTCACCAGGATTCGAACCCGGGACCCCCGGTTCGGAAGCCAAGCGCTTTACCGCTCAGCCACCGCGCCCTGGCCTAACTGATGTCTTATAATTGATCTAATTATTTTGAAAAGGCTCAATCTCTTATTCGAATCCTTAAAAAAAAAAAAAAAAAAAAAAAATCCGCATTAAAACAAAGTTTAGGAAAATGAACTTTATAAGATTACTATTCGTTTTAAATCAGGTCTAACTTATAATGCATACTAATTAGCTTTTTCTCTTTAAAAAATACTTGCATAACTGATTTTAAAAGTTAGATTTTTCACTTTCAGAAAAAAAAAAGTAGCCGTTGCATCAGAACTTTGAATGGTCTAAAATATTGTGATGTCCGATTTTCAATATCTTTTCTATTTATGGGATCTAAACGGGACAGACGGACAGACATTTCACACAAAACTAATAGCGCCTTTTCCCCTTTCGGGGGCCGCTAAAAAAACACTGCCATTTCGATATGGGAAAAGTGCTTAGTTTTTCTATTTACATGGTAACTAATAATGGATTGTCATTTATATTCGTTCAGCCTAAGTGAGAGATTTTGTTATAAGTTGTGAATGAATGAATCAGCTAGATCTCTTTTCCTATATATCAATATATATATATATATATATATATATGTGTGTGTGTGTGTGCGCCTCTTGATTTGTTCCCATACACTCCTCCTCACCTTTTTTTTCACTTCAACTAAAACGGTCTACATGTAGTACAACCCCTGGATTCTAACGGCCTATATGTAGTACAACCCCTGGATTCTAACGGCCTATATGTAGTACAACCCCTGGATTCTAACGACCTATATGTAGTACAACCCCTGGATTCTAACGGCCTATATGTAGTACAACCCCTGGATTCTAACGGCCTATATGTAGTACAACCCCTGGATTCTAACGACCTATATGTAGTACAACCCCTGGATTCTAACGACCTATATGTAGTACAACCCCTGGATTCTAACGACCTATATGTAGTACAACCCCTGGATTCTAACGGCCTATATGTAGTACAACCCCTGGATTCTAACGGCCTATATGTAGTACAACCCCTGGATTCTAACGACCTATATGTAGTACAACCCCTGGATTCTAACGGCCTATATGTAGTACAACCCCTGGATTCTAACGGCCTATATGTAGTACAACCCCTGGATTCTAACGACCTATATGTAGTACAACCCCTGGATTCTAACGACCTATATGTAGTACAACCCCTGGATTCTAACGACCTATATGTAGTACAACCCCTGGATTCTAACGGCCTATATGTAGTACAACCCCTGGATTCTAACGGCCTATATGTAGTACAACCCCTGGATTCTAACGACCTATATGTAGTACAACCCCTGGATTCTAACGGCCTATATGTAGTACAACCCCTGGATTCTAACGACCTATATTTAGTACAACCCCTGGATTCTAACGACCTATATGTAGTACAACCCCTGGATTATAACGGCCTATATGTAGAACAACCCCTGGATTCTAACGGCCTATATGTAGTACAACCCCTGGATTCTAACGGCCTATATGTAGTACAACCCCTGGATTCTAACGGCCTATATGTAGTACAACCCCTGGATTCTAACGGCCTATATGTAGTACAACCCCTGGATTCTAACGGCCTATATGTAGTACAAACCCCTGGATTATAACGGCCTATATGTAGTACAACCCCTGGATTCTAACGGCCTATATGTAATACAACCCCTGGATTCTAACGGCCTATATGTAGTATACTTGTAGCCCCCTTGATTCTAACGGCCTCTATGTAGTACAACCCCTGGATTCTAACGGCCTATATGTAGTACAACCCCTGGATTCTAACGGCCTATATGTAGTACACTTGTAGCCCCCTGGATTCTAACGGCCTCTATGTAGCACACTTGTAGCCCCCTGGATTCTAACGGCCTATATGTAGTACACTTGTAGCCCCTTGGATTCTAAAGGCCTATATGTAGTACACTTGTAGCCCCCTGGATTCTAACGGCCTCTATGTAGCACACTTGTAGCCCCCTGGATTCTAACGGCCTATATGTAGTACACTTGTAGCCCCTTGGATTCTAAAGGCCTATATGTAGTACACTTGTAGCCCCCCTGGATTCTAACGGCCTCTATGTAGTACACTTGTAGCCCCCTGGATTCTAACGGCCTCTATGTAGCACACTTGTAGCCCCCTGGATTCTAACGGCCTATATGTAGTACACTTGTAGCCCCTTGGATTCTAAAGGCCTATATGTAGTACACTTGTAGACCCCTGGATTCTAACGGCCTATATGTAGTACACTTGTAGACCCCTGGATTCTAACGGCCTATATGTAGTACACTTGTAGCCCCCTGGATTCTAACGGCCTATATGTAGTACACTTGTAGCCCCCTGGATTCTAACGGCCTATATGTAGTACACTTGTAGCCCCCTGGATTCTAACGGCCTATATGTAGTACACTTGTAGCCCCCTGGATTCTAACGGCCTATATGTAGTACACTTGTAGCCCCCTGGATTCTAACGGCCTATATGTAGTACACTTGTAGCCCCCTGCTACTACCTGTTACGTTAAATTAGAACAGCCGTCACACACACACACACACACACACACACATAACCTTTCTCGCACCTCCCTACAACCACCCAAAATATCGATCTTTGGCTATTTTCAAGATTTTATATCAAAATATTTGACAGGCGCTATGTTGCTTTTTGGCCGGACCCACACCTCACCTCGCCCTTTTTTTGCACCCTAGCTACGCATCGTAACTCTCTTCCACATAGAGTTTTGTTATAGTACCTCCTTCGTGATCGAAGATGGACTCATTTCCTATTGACTCGAGATGACTGCATCGCTTTAAAAAGCCGGCCGCATACGAGGCAAGGGTGGGTTTGGTCAGTTGCAGACAGGCCTGCTTCTTTTCTCAGCTTTTTGTTTGTTTGGCGCTCTTTCACCCTGGCCACTCTTCCTGCTTCAAATCTTGAGACTCCCAGACTCACAGCTTCACGCTAGTGCTTCCCAGTCGTGAATGTTGATATCCTATTCCTTGAAGGATTTCTTGAGAGTGTAGTGTATTTATAGCGCTTGTATTGACCTCCCTGGGAGCGCTTTCCTGCACACAACTCCCCGTACAGAAGTCGTTTGGGAAGGCGATTGTCTTGAAAATGTAAAAGGCGATTGTCTGACATGCGGACTGCATGTCCCGAAGTTGGGACCTTTTTACTGGTGCATTCGTACTGTTCATGTTGGACAGCTTTCAGATTTCTGTGTCTATTATGTTCTCGGACCAACGCAACTTATGGATACTCCTTAGACTTTTGTACACGGTTGATCACATAACATTAATCACGTGACCTATTTAACCAGTCTGTCTTGAAAATAACTAGATTTTTACATGAATAGACGGGAAATAACACACATCGTTACCTTGGCAACATTATAAAAAGAAATATTTACACACAAAAACACACCCATGCAGGTGCAAAGTTGAGTTCAGTACCTCACGTCTGCAGAGTTCTCAAAACTGTGTTTAAAAACAATAAAGAAAACATTTCTGGGAACAAATTTAAGCTATGTAGTCACATGATATTCTAAATGCTTAACAAAGACTTTGTTTTTTTAAACAAACATTCATCTTGTATCGTTATAACAGTCATGCCATTAGACTCTCAGAATGGTGATTCTAGACGTAGGCCTAACATTATTTGTGACTTGAAATAACAAGATAAATAAAGTATACAGCTTGTATAAAGGTATTTGAAATACAAATGTAAAAAAATAAACCTGAAAAATTATTTGTATGATTTCTGTGCTAATCTTGTGTTCATCTTAGTACGCCTAATTGAAATAATCTCATGAAAACAGAAAAAGCATGAACAAATCTAATGCATAGTACCTAGAGTTTGAAAATGCTGTAAAGATGTGGGGGTTTTTTTTAAGGAGAGTCGACTGCCGATGAAATAAGACGATGGGGAAAAAAATAAGCATTACAGTTCAAAGTTGCAGAAACAAGTTAAAAGAAGATATAGATCTAGAAAATATCAGACCAAAAAAAATATATCGTCTGCTGAATCAGGTAGTCGACCTACGTCATTGGTTGTTTACATCTGCTGTTTCTAACGGAGCAGACGGTGGCATTTGGAAACCTGTTGTGTGTTCATGTGTAGGGCGAGCGTGTTAGCGCATGTGTGTTGTCGAAACAGTAACTTTGAGTATGTGTGTACATGTGTAGGGCGAGCGTGTTAGCGCATGTGTGTTGTCGAAACAGTAACTTTGAGTATGTGTGTACATGTGGGACGTATTGATGCCTGAGCAAGGTGGCAGGATTCAACAAAAAAAAAAGAGGCACAAAAGAGATTCATGAATAAAACCCACGTAGTACCACCATAGTCACATAGTTCGGATAAATTAAGATTAATGGCAGGGGCTTTAATTTAAAAAAAAGAAGAATATAAAGCAAACAAGCACATTATAAAAAAAACAACAAAGCTTATCTAAGGAAGAGAACTCCGTAGTCCTTATTCCACAAATTCGATATCAAACAAAACAATTGACTAATTGGTTAATTTTTTTGCCATCTGATTTATGTTTGTTAGGTACAACACAAAAATTGTTTAAAGTTTTAACTTGGTCTAAGAATGGGTGCGGGAGAAATAACATGTTTAATAATCTAATCCCTATGACCTGTATTGTGCACCATGCTTCTATAGTAGGAGGCTAACTATGGAATATGTCGTTCGGTCGTCTCCATGATCCCTGTTTCATACCCTACCGCTGCCATCCCCCATCGTCCTGCGGGAGTTTTGGACTAGGAAGTCAATTATCTTCAACTCTTAATTAAGGAGCATCCAAAACATATAAAACATTTGACAAACAGACATCGGTGTACAGAAAATAGGGACTGTTGATAAAGTCTCATTTAGAAAGTATAAGATACATTTGGGTGCCCTTTTAACAAAAAAAAAAAGTTTCTTTTTAAAATAAAATCTCTCATTCATTAGTTATGAGTATATCAATAATTACACAGATTGTGCAGTTGCATAAAGGAGGAATAGTTTTTTTTTTTGTTTTTTTAAGTATTTTATTTTTGTATATTTTGTTTTATTACTTAGTTGGCAGCAGCATATAGCGTCCTTGACATTGTTGAAAACCGAAAATGTATTTTGAAGATCGCACTTACCTATATAACAGAACAAAACATAATGTTTGCGTATGAAGTCACTGCCTCTATAAATTCCAAATGACTACAAAAATAAAATGTCCAAATTTATTAAGGTTTATATAGGAGCCTCACTTGAATTTGCTTTTAAATTCATGTCCACACTGAGGGTGCACCTTTGCCCCTCCCTAAGTTTGCCCTCTTTGATATGGATACTATTTTTTTCATTGAAAGGTTTCAGTATGAAATTGTCAGTTATAATTTTAATTTGTTAAATGGTCATATGTCTTCAATTGTTGTAAGGCAACATTTAAGTCTGAAACTGAATTTAAGTCATTGTATAACACGCATGACTAGATGCATGACGCGTAGGGCGTAATCATCTTCTTTTTTGAAGTAACGTCTGTATTTTATAAGACAAGATATGGCATTAGCCTAGAATTGCCTAGTGGGTGACAAAGTGTATTCCACATTTGATTTTGTATAAACTCTAGATAAGTTACAGTGTAGTCATATGTATAGACAGTAGAGTAGCATTCATGGTACGAGGTACCATCATACATGTAAATTAAAATCATTAGGGGGCCCAAAATCTGTGGCTTAGCAACCACGGGGCCAAGGGTCCCATTGTCCTTGAGCCCATGGCCGATTAGAACTCACAGAGTCCCCAGTCCTTGGGGATGACACCAAAGTAAAAACAAAAATTGTACTTTTGTAAAAGCCGATAAAAAAAGGTCCTAAATGTTATATCAAACTTTATATGAACTATATGAGCCAGTGTACCAGCGGCTTGGACTGCCTAGAAGCAAGGAACCGCTTTCATCGGGTTTATGGTAACAAATGATAGTATTGGTAAGAATCTGTACAAATATTTAGTTTTAAGACAGTCTCACTTGGAAGTCATAACTGAATCAAACCTATTGACTTAATTACTTTAAAAGAAGTATCACTAGTGCTTGAATGCCATGTTGGTAAATGTACCGATACATACAGACTACTCAATTTCGTATGTCACTTACCAAATTTGTCTTATGGGGGAGGGGGGCCCACCAACATATTCTTGGGTACCCTGCTACGAAACTGTGAATAGACTCTTAGATAAGGCAGAGTATTCATATACCAAGACACTCAAGTTATACAGTATTAATATATCTAGACCATAATTATACACTTTAGTCACATGTCTAAACTAGATTAGTGATGCCCAAAGTACAACACCCTGGCCACATTCGCCCAAGTAGCAGTGTTATCCGGCTCATTGTAACCTCTGGCCACAGTCGCCCAAGTAGCAGTGTTATCCGGCTCATTGTAACCTCTGGCCACAGTCGCCCAAGTAGCAGTGTTATCCGGCTCATTGTAACCTCTGGCCACAGTCGCCCAAGTAACAGTGTTATCCGGCTCATTGTAACCTCTGGCCACAGTCGCCCAAGTAGCAGTGTTATCCGGCTCATTGTAACCTCTGGCCACAGTCGCCCAAGTAGCAGTGTTATCCGGCTCATTGTAACCTCTGGCCACAGTCGCCCAAGTAGCAGTGTTATCCGGCTCATTGTAACCTCTGGCCACAGTCGCCCAAGTAACAGTGTTATCCGGCTCATTGTAACCTCTGGCCACAGTCGCCCAAGTAGCAGTGTTATCCGGCTCATTGTAACCTCTGGCCACAGTCGCCCAAGTAGCAGTGTTATCCGGCTCATCGTAACCTCTGGCCTCAGTCCAAAATGAAGCCGCAGTGGCTCGATTCCTTCGGACATTGATTTTGCGGTGCTGCTTTTCCATGAGAAATATGTAGAAAGTATTCATGTCCCCCTGGACAAAAAAAAAAGATTGGTCTTGAAATAACTCTGTGCTCTTGATATAACTTTAGATTGACCAATCAAGACTCAGGACAGTAAAGCTTACGTTTTACGGGCAAGTGGATAATATAAGATATTGTTACGTATTTCTGAATCTTCTGGCTAGATGTATTAGTTGGCACACAAATAAAAACACTGTAAAGAACTTGACGACTAAACTTTCAGTTTCATATAACTTTAATGACTATTAACTCTAACATTACTGTAACATGTAGCGTAGAAGACTGTACAATATCTGTCAGTTTACAGTTAGCTATACTTCGTTGCACTGTATCTCTTCACTTCGTTGCAATTCATCTCTTCTCAACTTGCACCGAGTCGTATTCCACAGAACAGACCAACGACACACTTCCCAGTGTCGCTCCAGGTCTCCTAAAGCTGAACCAAGTCGCACTCAAGTCTACCGAATCAGAGCCGCACACGTCTTACATCGACTGTATCGACTGTAACGGCTCAAGTCCACTGTAGTTCGCTGTATAGACTTTAACGACAGTAGTTCACTCCAGTTAACTCTACCCTAGTTAACTTGCACCGAGTCGTACACATTTCTCTTCCACAGAGCCGCACACGTCTTACATCGTCTGTATCGACTGTAACGGCTCACTCACGACTCCATACGACTGACTTTCACATTAACTCTCTGGCTTATATAGAGTCCCTAATCGCTTGTCCAAAGTTGCACAAACACGGCTAGTATTCTCTGAAATAACACGTGAGGAAACGTCACATCCTGTCTCTATTTATACACGTAGATTCCAGAAAACACTCGATGCAGTGTCATCAAGTCGGGGTCACACGTAGTGACCTTTATCTGTCACTGTTCATTAGTAACTGTCCCCCTACTTAGATCTGTTCGTCCCCTGGAACAACACGTGTGGACACGTCACATCCTGTCTTTGTTTGCACATGTAGATTCCAGGGAACACTAGTTGCTGTGTCATCTCGCCGGGGTCATACGTTGACCTCTACCTATCACTGTTCATTTGTAACACTGCCCCCTTCTTAGATCTGTTCGTCCCGAACAGATTCTACTTCATCACGATACTGATGAAATCGATCGACGATCAATTAGGAAGCTTTGGTGGTTGCCCCCTTCTTAGAGATGTTCTTTCAATCTGGCAGTTGTCCATCTTCTTTCCATAGAAGAATGGGAGCCAAATCCTCATTTTTCAGCAGTTCCTCACAAATGTTTTCATCAATCTTGGTATGGAAACATCGACCTTCAGATGACGACATTGGGCACTCTTGTCGAGAAAATTCATCAGCATTCTAACGAGTTCGTGCTTCACTGGCTGAGTTTTACATTTTCAAGCATCTTTTTACAGATGGGTTAGGGCTTTTTCCAGAGCTTCTTCAGAGATGATCAGGTTCATTACAGTACAGCAATATTCACATGTTCTTCTTACAACAGCAACTGACTTTGGGTTTGTACGATGCCTGTTGGGTTGATCTTCTTGTACAGTTCTGTCACAGATGGTTACTCACTACAGTTCTGACATCTTAAACTACTTCTTTTCTGTCCTTCTTGCTTCTGACTTAATTAGCGTTCTTCTAAAACCTCTGTTATACTTCATCAAACCTATTCTAATGAGGAATGTTTTTAGATTATTCTTTAGTGGCTTCACACTTTCAACTGATTCGTAAGGCTTTCTTCTTTGGTTTATGGTTTCGGACAGAATCTTTCTAAAAACATGGGCTGTGGAGTTTCATCAGTGCAGGTGGGGGTCTATCAGTGGGAGAAGTGGTGGGCTTGTTTTCTAACAACATGGGCTATGGAGTTTCATAAATGCAGGTGGGGGTCTATCAGTGGGAGAAGGGGTGGGTTTGTATCTTGATCTTGTTGGAGCCATCCACGCTGCACTCTGCATATGTCGCTTTCTCCGCCTCCTCAATTTGATATTTCTTTGGTTGCGTTGATGTTGTTGTCGTTGTCTTGCTTTCTTGTCGATCCATGCTGATGGCAGCGACTTAGCAGATAGGAAGGCATTGCATTTCATAGCTGTAGTCATCAAGACTGTTGATCTAACAAGTTGCTTCAGCATTATTCTTCGATGGGTGCTTTGCGAATGAGCTGCAAGTTCACTTGAAGGCAAGGTGTCAAACACGTCATCACCTTCATCCGAGTCTGGAGCACTCGCCTGTGGGGCAGGTTGATAACATTCAACGTGCAAAGGTCCATCAACTTCAGCATCAGATTCTATTGTGTTTCCTTGACTTTGACCAGGACTTCTCGCGCTGATCTTGACAGCTGGACAAGCTTCTGTTAAGTCCAGACCTTGCTGGTGTATTTCTTGACATTCACAGTCTTCTTGTAAAGCTACGTACGTACAGTTCTTGTCAAACGCATGGGTGCAATAATCAAGCTTCGAGTTCCTCTCGTAGACACTGGCAGATAGAAGACAGAAGTCTTTAAGGCCCACAGCAACAGGCTTGGACGCAGACCCAACGTTGTCTTGATCTGTTTGGCTAGTTGAGGTACTCATATCAGGTATATCTGTAGCTAAAGCTTCGGTCGAACTATATGTCTCTTCTCTTGTTTCTTCAACTGTCTCATTCAGCTTCTCGTTGAAACAATAACAGCTATCGTCTCTTTTCATTTCTTGTGGGCCACATTCATTTGGTTTGCTATCACAGTCACAGACAGCACAGCCATCACCAGCATCCCTATCGTAATTGTCAGTATCGCCACATCCTTGGTTGGACAATTGTTCGCTGTTCATCAATGGTGTAGCTCTTTCATCAGTCGACTCAATCTGATACTGCTGGGTGTTCAGCAGCTCATTAATAATGATTCTCGTTTGATCTTTTATTTGTTCTTCTGTCTTATTGGGCGTGGTAGCTATTCGTTCGTTTTCATTCATGGCGTTAAGCAACTGGTTAAATGAAGAAAATCTGGTGTTGATTTCTGATTCTATCTTCTTAATGCTCTCTTTCACCGAGTTCATTTTGTATTGCAAAGTTCTCAGGAGCTCCGTCATATTAGGTTTGATTTCAAATTGGCAGGTGTCCGGGTTCTCATCTTCCTCCAACAGGGCTTGTCTGAGACGTGCTGTTAGCGTTTCCTTATTTCCGTTAAGCTGTAGACCTCTTTCTCGAAGCTCTTGTCTAAGTTCTTTCATGTCAAGTTCAATAAGAAGTTTGATGGAACACATTCTAGCCAGAAATATCCCACTTCTGACACCAATTGTTACGTATTTCTGAATCTTCTGGCTAGATGTATTAGTTGGCACACAAATAAAAACACTGTAAAGAACTTGACGACTAAACTTTCAGTTTCATATAACTTTAATGACTATTAACTCTAACATTACTGTAACATGTAGCGTAGAAGACTGTACAATATCTGTCAGTTTACAGTTAGCTATACTTCGTTGCACTGTATCTCTTCACTTCGTTGCAATTCATCTCTTCTCAACTTGCACCGAGTCGTATTCCACAGAACAGACCAACGACACACTTCCCAGTGTCGCTCCAGGTCTCCTAAAGCTGAACCAAGTCGCACTCAAGTCTACCGAATCAGAGCCGCACACGTCTTACATCGACTGTATCGACTGTAACGGCTCAAGTCCACTGTAGTTCGCTGTATAGACTTTAACGACAGTAGTTCACTCCAGTTAACTCTACCCTAGTTAACTTGCACCGAGTCGTACACATTTCTCTTCCACAGAGCCGCACACGTCTTACATCGTCTGTATCGACTGTAACGGCTCACTCACGACTCCATACGACTGACTTTCACATTAACTCTCTGGCTTATATAGAGTCCCTAATCGCTTGTCCAAAGTTGCACAAACACGGCTAGTATTCTCTGAAATAACACGTGAGGAAACGTCACATCCTGTCTCTATTTATACACGTAGATTCCAGAAAACACTCGATGCAGTGTCATCAAGTCGGGGTCACACGTAGTGACCTTTATCTGTCACTGTTCATTAGTAACTGTCCCCCTACTTAGATCTGTTCGTCCCCTGGAACAACACGTGTGGACACGTCACATCCTGTCTTTGTTTGCACATGTAGATTCCAGGGAACACTAGTTGCTGTGTCATCTCGCCGGGGTCATACGTTGACCTCTACCTATCACTGTTCATTTGTAACACTGCCCCCTTCTTAGATCTGTTCGTCCCGAACAGATTCTACTTCATCACGATACTGATGAAATCGATCGACGATCAATTAGGAAGCTTTGGTGGTTGCCCCCTTCTTAGAGATGTTCTTTCAATCTGGCAGTTGTCCATCTTCTTTCCATAGAAGAATGGGAGCCAAATCCTCATTTTTCAGCAGTTCCTCACAAATGTTTTCATCAATCTTGGTATGGAAACATCGACCTTCAGATGACGACATTGGGCACTCTTGTCGAGAAAATTCATCAGCATTCTAACGAGTTCGTGCTTCACTGGCTGAGTTTTACATTTTCAAGCATCTTTTTACAGATGGGTTAGGGCTTTTTCCAGAGCTTCTTCAGAGATGATCAGGTTCATTACAGTACAGCAATATTCACATGTTCTTCTTACAACAGCA
Organism: Biomphalaria glabrata; assembly: GCF_947242115.1. Taxonomy (NCBI): domain Eukaryota; kingdom Metazoa; phylum Mollusca; class Gastropoda; family Planorbidae; genus Biomphalaria; species Biomphalaria glabrata. Next base: position 32,255,349 of record NC_074717.1, read on the forward strand.
ACTGACTTTGGGTTTGTACGATGCCTGTTGGGTTGATCTTCTTGTACAGTTCTGTCACAGATGGTTACTCACTACAGTTCTGACATCTTAAACTACTTCTTTTCTGTCCTTCTTGCTTCTGACTTAATTAGCGTTCTTCTAAAACCTCTGTTATACTTCATCAAACCTATTCTAATGAGGAATGTTTTTAGATTATTCTTTAGTGGCTTCACACTTTCAACTGATTCGTAAGGCTTTCTTCTTTGGTTTATGGTTTCGGACAGAATCTTTCTAAAAACATGGGCTGTGGAGTTTCATCAGTGCAGGTGGGGGTCTATCAGTGGGAGAAGTGGTGGGCTTGTTTTCTAACAACATGGGCTATGGAGTTTCATAAATGCAGGTGGGGGTCTATCAGTGGGAGAAGGGGTGGGTTTGTATCTTGATCTTGTTGGAGCCATCCACGCTGCACTCTGCATATGTCGCTTTCTCCGCCTCCTCAATTTGATATTTCTTTGGTTGCGTTGATGTTGTTGTCGTTGTCTTGCTTTCTTGTCGATCCATGCTGATGGCAGCGACTTAGCAGATAGGAAGGCATTGCATTTCATAGCTGTAGTCATCAAGACTGTTGATCTAACAAGTTGCTTCAGCATTATTCTTCGATGGGTGCTTTGCGAATGAGCTGCAAGTTCACTTGAAGGCAAGGTGTCAAACACGTCATCACCTTCATCCGAGTCTGGAGCACTCGCCTGTGGGGCAGGTTGATAACATTCAACGTGCAAAGGTCCATCAACTTCAGCATCAGATTCTATTGTGTTTCCTTGACTTTGACCAGGACTTCTCGCGCTGATCTTGACAGCTGGACAAGCTTCTGTTAAGTCCAGACCTTGCTGGTGTATTTCTTGACATTCACAGTCTTCTTGTAAAGCTACGTACGTACAGTTCTTGTCAAACGCATGGGTGCAATAATCAAGCTTCGAGTTCCTCTCGTAGACACTGGCAGATAGAAGACAGAAGTCTTTAAGGCCCACAGCAACAGGCTTGGACGCAGACCCAACGTTGTCTTGATCTGTTTGGCTAGTTGAGGTACTCATATCAGGTATATCTGTAGCTAAAGCTTCGGTCGAACTATATGTCTCTTCTCTTGTTTCTTCAACTGTCTCATTCAGCTTCTCGTTGAAACAATAACAGCTATCGTCTCTTTTCATTTCTTGTGGGCCACATTCATTTGGTTTGCTATCACAGTCACAGACAGCACAGCCATCACCAGCATCCCTATCGTAATTGTCAGTATCGCCACATCCTTGGTTGGACAATTGTTCGCTGTTCATCAATGGTGTAGCTCTTTCATCAGTCGACTCAATCTGATACTGCTGGGTGTTCAGCAGCTCATTAATAATGATTCTCGTTTGATCTTTTATTTGTTCTTCTGTCTTATTGGGCGTGGTAGCTATTCGTTCGTTTTCATTCATGGCGTTAAGCAACTGGTTAAATGAAGAAAATCTGGTGTTGATTTCTGATTCTATCTTCTTAATGCTCTCTTTCACCGAGTTCATTTTGTATTGCAAAGTTCTCAGGAGCTCCGTCATATTAGGTTTGATTTCAAATTGGCAGGTGTCCGGGTTCTCATCTTCCTCCAACAGGGCTTGTCTGAGACGTGCTGTTAGCGTTTCCTTATTTCCGTTAAGCTGTAGACCTCTTTCTCGAAGCTCTTGTCTAAGTTCTTTCATGTCAAGTTCAATAAGAAGTTTGATGGAACACATTCTAGCCAGAAATATCCCACTTCTGACACCAATTGTTACGTATTTCTGAATCTTCTGGCTAGATGTATTAGTTGGCACACAAATAAAAACACTGTAAAGAACTTGACGACTAAACTTTCAGTTTCATATAACTTTAATGACTATTAACTCTAACATTACTGTAACATGTAGCGTAGAAGACTGTACAATATCTGTCAGTTTACAGTTAGCTATACTTCGTTGCACTGTATCTCTTCACTTCGTTGCAATTCATCTCTTCTCAACTTGCACCGAGTCGTATTCCACAGAACAGACCAACGACACACTTCCCAGTGTCGCTCCAGGTCTCCTAAAGCTGAACCAAGTCGCACTCAAGTCTACCGAATCAGAGCCGCACACGTCTTACATCGACTGTATCGACTGTAACGGCTCAAGTCCACTGTAGTTCGCTGTATAGACTTTAACGACAGTAGTTCACTCCAGTTAACTCTACCCTAGTTAACTTGCACCGAGTCGTACACATTTCTCTTCCACAGAGCCGCACACGTCTTACATCGTCTGTATCGACTGTAACGGCTCACTCACGACTCCATACGACTGACTTTCACATTAACTCTCTGGCTTATATAGAGTCCCTAATCGCTTGTCCAAAGTTGCACAAACACGGCTAGTATTCTCTGAAATAACACGTGAGGAAACGTCACATCCTGTCTCTATTTATACACGTAGATTCCAGAAAACACTCGATGCAGTGTCATCAAGTCGGGGTCACACGTAGTGACCTTTATCTGTCACTGTTCATTAGTAACTGTCCCCCTACTTAGATCTGTTCGTCCCCTGGAACAACACGTGTGGACACGTCACATCCTGTCTTTGTTTGCACATGTAGATTCCAGGGAACACTAGTTGCTGTGTCATCTCGCCGGGGTCATACGTTGACCTCTACCTATCACTGTTCATTTGTAACAATATACTCTAATGTTTCTGCTCTAATCTAAATCACCTTATAGTCACATGTCTATTTCAGTTACACATGGGACACGCCCATTCAGGAAATCTTAAGCCGACAGTTAGGTTTTCAAGAGAAGTACCGCAGTGAGAATTTAAACCTAAAAGACATCTTCCTAATGAGGTCCGGTCTGGCTGGCATGGAGATAGTACCAATAGCCAAGCCCTTCAGAGATGCTGATCATTTGACAAGGTATGTACGACTCACTGTTTTTTTGTACTTGTCCATATGGCTACAAGAGTTTCTTCACATTTCTTAAAGAACTCATCAGAGATATTATTGTTTGTTTCTTTGTTTATTGATGCTGTTTTTTTCAAAGTAATTATTCTGATTTTTTAAAGTGTTCCCTTGACCGACTTAGCATGCTTCAATCTACAACTATAAAGGGAGAAAATTAATACTGACTGAACAACTCTTCGTTTTAGAATTTTTACTCTAAAATGACCTTAGCGCGATGACCTTTAGAGAAAGCATCGTAAAGTAGGTTCGCATTTAAACATTCTGAGCTCGCTCGAGAAGAACAGCCGCCATATCCCCCACCCAACCCCAGGTTTAAAGTTCTTGCAATCACTAACACATTTATAAGGACATAATTGTCCTTGATGTGTGCAGTGTCAATGACTCACGCTGACAGATTTGTACTAGATATGTGCAATGTCAATGACTCATCCTGACAGAGTTAAAGACGCCCACTATTTACCAGTTTCCCCTTTTCTCTCAGGCCTTCCCTTCCATCGTCCCCTGCAAATCAAATGTATTTCTATCACTTCCAGTCAGACATGTCTAGTTTCTTGGACTTTTTTTTATAGCTGTATGCTAAAGGAAAGCGCTTTGCTTCCAAACCGGGGTCCGGGGTTCAAATCCTGGTGAAGACTGGGATTTTTGGGCGCCTCTGAGTCCACCCGTCTCTAATGGGTACCTGAAATTAGTTGGGGAAAAGTAAAGGCGGTTGGTCGTTGGTCTGGCTACATGACACCCTACTAAAGCGTAGGCCACAGAAACAGGTGGCTTTAATATTATCTGCCCTATAGACCACTAAGTCTGATAGGAGAACTTTTTTTATGCTAAAGGAAAGGGCCCACTGTATAATACCGCGGGGATTCCCTTGTATGGGTTACTCTGTACAAACTACTGTAGAATTTGTTTTCAAAGTCATAAGCTTATGTTAGATAAGAAGAGAATACAGGATATTACATTTTTATTTAATATAAGAAAATGTATCCATGCATTTTTAAAGCAACGCTGACTTTTAACATTATTATTGATAAAAAAAATGTTGAAAATCAAAGATGAAATAATGATTTTAACCATTGAAACAAGAAAATATTTTAAAATACTTTTTAAAAAAATAAAAACCGTATATAACGTGTAGCCCCCTACTTGTATAAATTAGTCATGAAATAAAATTTGTAATAGAACTAGACCAGGGTGTGCGCACTTTTTTTTAGAAGTGGGCCAGAAACTTAAAAGAAAAAGTTTGGCGGGCCATAATATTTTTAATTTACAAATACAGAAATTTAGTATATATTTCAAGATTCAAAATTCAAATGATATAGATCTATGAAGCTGCGAGTGGTATGAACAAATTTCGTCATAATTCGGTTCAAATTGCGACTATTTTGGGACGTACTGATTCTTCAGAGAGAACTAAAGTGTTCACACATCAATGAATTCCTGACACAGCTTTTTCTTAGTTTCATTACTGAAAAAAAAAAAAATGCTCACAAATATATGACAAATATATGACGATGCTTACAATGCACAACTTCTCTGAGAATGAAATATTAACTTTTAAGGAAACTGGATTTTGCAAGCCCCTGTAGAAAATTAATTTAGGAACAAATGGAAATAATTGTTTGAGATTGTTAGCTTCAAGCTGTAAGTCTGGTTTCACTACTTCCCGCTGCACATTCAAAAGCAGACGTAAAAATAGTTGACATAATTATTGAAATCTGAAAATATTCTTTGATTAGGGGCAGATTTTTTTTCAATTTTTTAATCTTCTTCCTTCACTTCCTTCAGTGTATTTTAACTTTTGGAAATTCGACAAGCAAGTTTTCCAAGCTGAATGACAAATAGAAGTTAGTTGTTTTAAACCTTTAAGGCGGTTCCAGAAATCATCAATAGATGGATCGTTTCTCTTTTATATGAATATATCTACCACATATGCAATAGGGAAGATCTCTGACATTTTGTATTTGAAATGTTCTAAGATGCACAGTGAGATAAAGAAACACCAATTCGACAGTCGCTTGTTTGAAGAGAATTTCCGTACACATACATTTAATTTAATGCCATTTTGATAATTACAAATCAGAAGGCGCAACCTAAAAATTCACATTATTACTGCAATGTTTCAATTCGTATAAAAAAAAACTAATGCTTTCTGAGGGAAATTGTTGTATTTCATTAATTATTCTAAAACAGATGGCGGGCCGGATTAGGTCCACGGGTCGTAGTTTGCCTATCACTGATCCAGACTAACATTATGAAAGATTTTTTTTTATTTTTAAAAAGGGAGAACGACCTTAATTCAAACTAATAGCTCAAGCCTTCTTAGGTTTCTCAAGCCTACACGTTAACCACTCTGCTAGTTGAGAGTTTATGAACATGGAAGATTGTACAGTTATCTATCGTTTCTATAGTATCATCCTATTTTTAAAAAGCTTATATTAACTCACGCTGTCTGTCTGGGTGTGTGGTAAAAAGTGTATAAAATTTATTTCTCCCATACCCAATTTCGAATCAGCTGAAAATTTGTACAATTATTTCTTTTACATGACAACACAAGAATCATTTTTAAAAATTAACCAATTAATCAATTAACTATTGGTAATTATTTTGTTTAGTATCTTGAATAAGAGAAAGAAATTGTATTTGACTGATGTAATGTTACAAGCTGAATAAGTCCCCTTTATAGGTCCTCGTCTAAGGCTTCCAACAATCTATAAAACAATCTGTATACAAATGATCTATGGTAGAAAAACTATATGTACAAGAAACTATGGTTAATTTATTTCTTTAGATTTTCAAAAGTATCTCTTATGCTTAGTCAACTGTAGTTATCAAATATTCTAAGGACAATTGTAAAGTCAACTGTAGTTTTCAAATATTCTAAGGACAATTGTAAAGAATGTTGAAGAGAAGGAAACTGTTAAAACTTGGTTACAAACAAAACCCACAAGGAATTCAACACAGAAAGACAAGTTGTAAAAGTCTAACACAACTAAATCTAAGGGAAGAGAAAGGGTCAAGTTGTCCAATGTCCATGCAAGCTCTGACAGTCGAGCGATGATTTAATTATCTATAAATACATCATTTGCCCTTAAGACCGCAAGGTTTGAAAAGGGCACTTTACTTTATTTAACTATATATAATCGATATCAACTTTATTATTCTACTAAAGAATTGATTGAACTCTCTAAGAAACTGCTTAAGATCAGTAAGAGTTCAGAGAACTCGGTGAAAGAAAGAATTGGGAAGGGGGATGGTCTACGTGACATGGAAAAAAAATGGTACAGAACCATTAGCTTATTACAAGAGACTTTTTTGTGTTTGTGTTTTTTTAGTGCTTTTTATCTAATTTTACTTAGTCGATCGTTACGTCTTAGTTTTATCTAGACGTTTGTTACAGCTTAGTTGACGTACCTTACGTAGCGTTTTGGTTATATATTAAGAGAGTTGAGTAGGTGAAGAGAGAGGGGGGGGTAGCAGTGACGTATTAAAAGCTGTAACAACAGATCTTAGGTACTTCACCCACCTTCACCTATCCCTTAGTCTGTTGGACCATCGAGGCACCATACAACAACCGTCTTTCTCCATTCCTCTCTGTCCTTTGCGTTGGATAGAATTTATATATATAGTCTAACTCTAAAAGCTATCTTAATTGAAAATTTAGTGAAGTGATTTTTCGTCAGTATCCCAATTCATAGGAACATATGACCTAGAGGAAAAACGAATGAAATAAAAATGCACGCACCAAAGTTTTGATTTCTTTAGGCTAAACAGCATCATCATGACTCCAAATACGTTGGGGCCACGCCACAGTGGCAAAATGTATCGACTCCTGAATTCAATAATCGAATAGCTCAGACCTAACAACTTCATACTCTAACAGTTGAGCTGCACTATAAGAGTTTGTGATAATCGAATCTTTCAAACCTAACAACTTCGTACTCTAACTAAAGCGCTCGTGATTAGGTTTATAATAAAATAAAAGATAAAAGTAAGTTCTGGTAGTCTTTGCACTTCAACTTTTTTGTTCCTTCACCCAATAAACTCCTTCGAAACAACTGTCGAATGTAGGTTTACATATTTTATGTTTGTTGTTTTCTTTTATTAGCATGAAAACATGAAGAAATTAGAACAAACACTAAATAGAGCAGTGAGATTTATAACATTTTATAACAAACGAATATTTACATTTAATAAGAGCAACACCATTACTGTAATCAACAAATTTAGAGACACTTCATGACAGAAGAATAAAATAGTAAAATAGCAACAATTCATAAAACACTGATCCATACTTTAAAAATAAAAAAACACAACACCTAATACAAAGATAATTTCTTATTTCATATTCTAGGTCAAATTCATACTAGTGCTCCTTTTTCCCAAGTGCCATTAGAGCATGGAATGAGTTGCTTGAATCAACCAGGAAAACCAACAATTTAACAGAGTTTATGTCGCTGATTAACAAGCATGACTAGATTAGCGCATGAAATGCGTAGGGCTTTTTCTTTGAAGTAACGTCTGTAATTTATAAGATAAGATTAGCAACGCAAGAAATAGCAAGACAGTGTATTCAAAAAATACAATAAGCACTGCTTGCGACTACGTTGCAATGACAGCTCTAGGATGAAAGTATGTGTAATTGTTTGACCCACAGCTATCTCCGATATGCACCAGAAGTCAGCAGCTTCAGAGACAGTTACGTTACAAATGAAGTGCTCTTCGCCTACGTAGAGGAGGTCCTGCAGAAACTTGGCAACGATACTTGGGCTAACCTGGTCGAAAGTTTAATTTTGAAGGTAAGCCAGTGTCAAAATGACCATCGACATCGTTCGCTATGTATTCAATCTCCAAACTTTGTTTTGTTTTTTTAATTGCTTTTATATATAGCATGTCTTTCATGCTTAGAGCATGCTTATTGCACTATGGTTCTATCTTTTTATTGACCTGTGGCGGGAGGGGTATCTGGGAGAAAGTTTTCGAGCTGCCTTAAAGCGCTCAGTAAACACAACTCTGCTCGAGTCGCGATTCGAACTAGAGCTCCCTTATGTGGCCAAGCAGTTTTGTCCTCTCTGCCACACATCCCATTGACTTCATGTTTTGTAGTACACAGACGTTGTTGACGTCATCCATGGGAAGTTTCAGTGTTACTATGTAGCTGCTAGCAAGCTGTTCTATGGCATGTGCAACCACTACGTTATAGACAACCTTAGAGGCTTTCATTTGATCTACAACTATTTACCTCGTTCCCAGCCTCTCAGGATGGAAGACACAGTGACTGTCGCTGACGCCGAGAAGTTCTCATCCAATGAACTAGCCCCAGGCGCTGTTCTACGAAGTGCTAATAATTTCATCTACTTGTCTGCAAAGAGTTTATCGTGAGTATCAAGTAGGCAGTATCTAAAGTATCATACGCTATGTAGTATCAGTAGACGTTACAATTAGTTTTGTTGCTTCAATAGCAATCTCATCTGTCCCTTGACTTTAGTCGTAGGATTTCTGCGACAGTTCGGGTAGCCAAAACCCTCCATTTTTCCCGGTCAGCAGCTTTTCTTTGCAGAATATCAAGAGATAGACCAGTCCATTCCTTTATGTTGGATGACCCTTTCTTCGCGCTCCCTCTACTGTACCATGAATGACTTTTGATTGTGAGTCATTTCTTACAATCTGACCAAACAGCTTTAAAGTATTGAGAAGTTCTTTCTTTTTGACAGCCAGAGTATAGAAATACAAACTCATTGGTCTTCTTTTCTTGGTATCTGATTATTCTGATACCCAGAATTTTTCTGTAGCATTTACTCTCCAAAGCTTGGATTCTTCTTTTCAGCTTCAATGCTCAGTGTCCAACTTTCACAACCATATAGGAATATAGAGACCACTAGGGATGAATACAGTTTTAATGTTACTGGGAAGCTGATGTTACTCTTCCAGATTTTCCACAGTTTGCTCACGACATTAGATGCCAAGCTTAAACGGGTTTTTTATCTCTTTTATTGACCCTCCATCTTTTGTTATGCATAAGCAAGAGGTTGTAGCATCAGTGTTGTGAATCGTAAGTATGTTCTATATTTGAGCTTAGACTTTAGCTCTATGCCTCACTTGAGTTGCTAAGCAATAACGTGGCAAGGTGCCCATGGTTAAGGATTCAATAGTAGACCTATAATGTTGATTCAATAGTAGACCTATAATGTTGATTCAATAGTAGACATTTAATGTTGATTCAATAGTAGACCAATAATGTTGATTGCTAACACACCCCCACTTCCTCCCCACCCCGTTCGATTTAGTGCCACCATAACAAATCGACCATTTCTGTATTCATTTACAAAGAGGCGTTTTGTAGCAGAAACTACCTTTCACAAGTAATAGTCTCACATGCTCAACCACATTACAGCTACTTACATGTTAGGACACTCGGTGATTGTACGTTTTCCTAGAAGTAGAAAACAACTATATGGGGATTCATATTAACGAACTAATGTTTTATTAGGTCTTTTCTTTTTTTACACTATCTGACATTTCCAAAATGTTAATGAACTATTGGTGCCATTGTTTCTCATCTATGTGATTGGTCTACACATTTTTCAACATATTTCACTCGCTACTGACCAGTTTTATTTCAATTAAAAATAGTACAAAGAGTGAAATTAATGTTCTCGTACTTCGCACGGGGAACCACAGTTACGCATTTCTTAATTTCAATTTGATGCGAGAATGGGAGGAGGGAGAAAAAAGTTTACAAACGTAAATATGGAAATAACTCCGCACATAAAGCCACATCTCTTAATAACTAGTATTTATTTCCCTTGTTCGATACCATCAAAATAATTAATTACCAACAATTAATTCATGTTTTGTTTGGTGCAAAAAATAATTGTGCAAGGTTTCAACTTGATCAGAGAATGGGTACGGGAGAAATAACGTGTACAAAACACACAGACAGAGTGCGTTGATATAAGCTTTGAAAAAAAAAAATCTTACTTTGTCCTATAAAAAAAGAAAGACGGAATCAAAAAGTATTTGTAAAAATAATTGTATTATATATGTCAGTAAAGGGCATTTAGTAAGCAAACAATTTACCAAGATGAATGAAAGAATTAACGTAACAATCAACATTTTATTCATTGCAATTTAATACAGCGGCCTTGAACTTGTAGCCCCTGCTGCCGGACTGTGCACGTCTGCCAGAGATATGGTGAACTGGTTTAAGTTTTTATTAAGCAATAGAAATGTGCCTGTGAACAAAGAGACACTGCAGACTACCTTGAATACATTGGCGGTAAGTGAGTTCACCCTTTTCTTTCGAAGTACTGAACTGTTACTTAACTTTTACAGATTTTCATAAATGGCGCTAAATATTTAAATTTGGATGTATTGTATATGTGTACAGTCTTCTAAAAGCATTACAATACATTTTCTCCCACTTGTAAGAATTGCAGTATCCAATGAGTACGCTCTTCTGCTTGTAGCATAGTGTTGAATTGAAACTAAACAGATTTAGCGTACTTCCCATTCCGTTCTTGGGGGACTGTTAATTTAGAAATACCCGATATCTGCCGCCAGAGGCTTTCATGAACCGTACATAACAGACACTTCTCTGGCAAGAAATATCGTCATCTTTATTCGCATATTTCTGACGATTGTATCTACAAACTAGCGAAGTTATTTCAAAATGAAGAATTATTAGTCATCAATGATGACAAAATGTGTTGTTGTATTTCAATGTTTTTGTTTGTTTGTTTGGTTGTTGTTTTTTTTATTAGGGTGTCACGAGGAGCTGCCGCACCGGGTATCAAATACCCTAGATACGACGCTGAACCTGCCTTATAACCTGCCTAAGCAGGCTTCGGGGCCTATTTTGAATTAGTGTTTCCACAAAAACTGTCTTTGTAACCTTGATTGAAATGAATATCTTATGAGTGAAAATTATATTAAGATATAAACAATAACATTTTCTCATAAAATAATTTGTAATCAATAAATCTATCGAAAAATAAAAGTTAGAATTTACTTTTTTTTTGTGTGTTCTTTTGTTCCATTAGTTCAGGAATACACCGCAAGTGAATCTACGACACCAAGACATGACCAATGAACATACTGACTTTCAGAAGGATCCAACATTCACCTACAACAGAGATAAGCAGGCTCTAGGGTGGGTCGCTGGTCAGTACAGAGGTAAGCAAGATAAATAGATTAGGTCAGTGGTCAGTGCAGTCGCTTTCGTGGTCTATGGTGGATCGTTGGTCATTTTAGAGTACATGTTTTCATAGTCAAAAGTTTCGGATGTTCCTTCCGTCCAAACCTGCCGCAAGACGACAGGAGATGGCAGTGGGATGGATATAAAGCCGGGACCACAGTCCATACCGCACGACCAGGCAGGGTGAGTACAATAATTAGTATGGTAGTAGTAAAGAAATAGGGGAGTAGTAAACTACTTTTTGAAATTCTGCCTATGGGTATCTGGCTCAGGCAAGAGACTGAATTAATTGCTTTCCCTTCAGTATACGCCTATGTAGACTCATTCGTTTTCAAACCAATACACTAACTAATCAGGTGTTACGTGAATTTACAATACCGTATATTCGCGCATATAAGACAACTAAAGTGATGGGACGGGCCTGCCATTAAAAGAGGTTTTATCCAAGGCAAAAGACAGAAATGAATAATAATAATAATAATAATTTTATTTATAAAGCGCTGTTAACAAACAAAATGTAGGCTCAATGCGCTGTAATAAGTGGAGATGAAGAAAGTTAGCTGTGTGGTTGTGAAATGTAGGCTACATTGGAAAGCATAAAACCCCAAGAAAACAAATAGAACTTAACATAGGCCCTATTGGTGGTTTACGGCAAGTCACGCTTTGCACATGCGGGTATCGAGGGGAAGCGGGTTGTACCTACGATTTTGTTTTTACTTATTTTTTAATTAGTGCGAGGTATACACGCGTGTACAGGTTTTACGCGCATGCGGGGTAGGCCTATATGCGGCCTATATGCACCAAAATACGTTAAACTTTCCCGGGCCCTAATTAAAGGATTCTTTAAACTAATCCTTTATTAAGAATAAAGACAATAATAGGATAGGTTACAGAGTTGGTTAATACACGATTTGTACCATTTTTAATCATGCAATAAAATGTAATGGTAATTTCAGTTTTCATGTGTTTGTCTTGAAGTGTAAGTCTGGGTGGAATCTCTCACACTTTATTTCTCCAACTTCCCATTGGCAATCATGGCGATTGCACTGTTATTTATTGTCGATTACAATTCAATCAAACAATTAACATTTTTAATCAATTAGTCGTGACTAATTTTGTTTTACATACAAAGTGTACATAGCTAAGGGGAGATAAGTTGTGTAGACTATGGGATCTATTACGACAAAGCTTCTATCAACTCACTCTCTCTGCCTGTACAATTTTCGTACAGGTTGTTTCTCACACACCCAATATCGGATCAAGATGAAATTTGGCAAAATTATTTCTTATATCTGACAGAACAAGAATCAATTTTCAAAAAAAAAAAAAAGTTAGATCTAATTAATTATTGGTAATTAATTTGTTTGGTATGGAGCAGAGAACGAAGTTTTACCTTACAGATGTAGCAGTATAAGAGTATATAGCCTATATACGCTTATACTTTGTGTAGAGTTATGTCGTCGCTTGACGGCTTGACAGTTTAAAAATAACTCTAGATGGCTATGAAACCTTCTATTTAATCTGGCACTGTGATTATTGTATTGGCTTTAGGAGGCTTGAGCTCTCGAGTTCAAACTGAAGTCTTGCAACTTTTTTTATGTCTAAAATACATTTTAAAAGCTATATGACGGTAACCTTCACACAGGTAGGCCCTTCTTTCTTGACCCCTCCCTCATTTCCCAACTGGTTCAAAACTAAAAGTAATGTTCCTTCTCTGATAGTGCTATTAGAACATGGAATGGGTAATCGCCTGATCCAGCCAGTAATAAACCAATGACTTGGCAGAATTTAAGTCATTGATTAACATGCATGACTACATGCATAACGCGCAGGACGTAATCATCTTCTTTTTTGAAGTAGCGTCTGTATTTGATAAGATAAAATAAGAAGGTCCAGACAATGATAGGATCATGGTGCATAGATAAAACTAATAGCATGGATAGCTGTCTGGTCGTGCGGTTTGCGCACTGGACTGTCGTTTAGATTTATCGATGAAAATCCAGGGTTCGCACCCTGCCTGCTTCCATCCCCCGAACATCCGAAACATGTAAAACATTTTACAACATTTTTACAAACAAATGGCACTAAACAAAAACAATTGGTAAAAAAATATTTCTTACCTCACAGATTTATTGTTAGTCTAGATCTTTTACTAATTTAATGACATGACTGATTCAAATTAATTGATACAATTACACTTAATATAATCTTGTTTTTTTAAGTATTTTTATATTTTTCTTGCTATAAGTAATTCAATAGCTTAGGGGCTAATAATGTTAGCCTTCCACCGCAAAGGCTTGAGACCTCTAGACAATAAGCAACTTTTTAAAATGGATTTTGAAAAGGCAGCACGGAAACACACTCCCAAATAACTCCTCCCAACAGGTACACTATAAGTGATTGGGTCATAGCACACTGATAGTTGAGATAAACAAAAACAAGTTGTAAAAAATGTAATGTTAGTCTCTAGTTCTATTTAAAATTCAAAATAATTAATGCCATTTCGCTCTGGCTTAATCCTGGCTGCTTTAGTTTAGCCCATGACAGATATAGATCTATAGATCCTAAAGACAACTGACAAAAAGATCTAGACCTAGAATCTAGATCTAGCTCCTTCAATCAAATTATTATTGTTAGAAAAATAATCAGTTCAACTTTTTTTTTGGTTTCAGGTTACGCCTTTGTTTCCCAAGATGGTTCACTGGCAGGTTATCAAACACTGGCGACTATAATCCCTTCCAAGAAAGTGGCCGTCTTCACATCTTTTGCTGGGGATGAAAGTGACAAAAATTTCATCATCAAGGTTGTTTCCCATGTTTCATGTTATATATATATATGATATATAAGAGAGAGAGAGAGACATGTTATAGAAGAGTAATATGTTATGACAGGAATTCAGGAATTGCTAATGCTATATTAATTCTAGGATAATATTCTATTTTCTTTCTGCCTCCTGTCAATAACTTCAATGAAATTAGATTTCTGAGCTGTGATATCTAAATATTAAAATATATAATTAATTCTACCCAAGCCTCCATGTCAGAATAAGGTGATGTTGTATAGACAATGCTAGAGTTTAAAAATTTGACTCTCTCTTACAGACAAAACATAAAAAAAAGGTGAATTCTTTTATAAATTTTAGTTATTTAAAAAAAAAAAAAAGATTAATATGCTTCAGTATATTTGCGTTCTTGTGTTTGCCTAGAGTTTATGTAACTGTCCAGTCATTAAGACATGTATATTGATTGTCCTCAGACAATTATCAATCAATATATACTGGACATACTTCTGGAGGAAAGAAGCTCCTGGTTAACCAGAGGATTCCCCCATCTATGTTCCATTGTTGAAAACATTGCCAGCAAACTTTCAACAAGAAGGACTCCAGGAAGATCTGTTTATGGGGTAAAGAATGAAAATTGGAAATTATTTTTATATGAATCATTTCTTCTATTATTTTGTTTTATTTCAATTTTGTTTTAAACAAAAAAAAAGCTATTTGGCTTTAAATAGAGAAAAGGTGAACATTGCACACCTTACTGTTGGTATATTATTGTCCTTTTTTGATCCTGGCTCCTTGGTGATCTAAAGGAATGCTACTAGCCAAAAAAAAAGTTTGATTCTTCTGCATGATCTGTGTTCACAATAAATTTAATAGTATGACCATGTGATTCCCTCTGACCATCTCTCTATGAGATTGTTCCCATTACAGCTTCTCTCATAGAATAATATAGATCCAAAGTTCTCAGCCGTGGTCTTCCACCAGCAGTTCATTATTAGCAATGACTAACATGGTTCATTGTTACAAGAAGACTAAGACAGTTCATAACAAGCAATGACTATGATTCATTGTTACATTAAGACATGGATGGCTGTCTGGTCATGTGGTTTGCATGCTGGACTGTCGTTCGGATCTACTGATGGTCCCGGGCTTAAACCATACCCGCTCCCATCCCTTGTCGTCCTGCAGAAAGTTTGGACTAGGAAGTAAAATATCTTGAGCTCTGAAGGAACATCCAAAACATGTAAAACATTTTACAAAACATTTTTACAAACATAACTAGCAATGACTATGGTTAATTGTTACATTAAGACAAAGACAGTTCATAGCTAGCAATGACTATAGTTTTTTGTTACATTAAGACTAAGACAGTTTATAAATAGCAATGACTATGGTTCTTTGTTGTTACATTAAGACTAAGACAACTCATAACTAGCAATGACTATGGTTCTTTGTTACATTAAGACTAAGACAACTCATAACTAGCAATGATTATGGTTCTTTGTTGTTACATTAAGACTAAGACAACTCATAACTAGCAATGACTATGGTTCTTTGTTACATTAAGACTAAGACAACTCATAACTAGCAATGACTATAGTTTTTTGTTACATTAAGACTAAGACAACTCATAACTAGCAATGACTATAGTTTTTTGTTACATTTAGACTTCTTTACTGTTCCTAATGTTTATGACTACTTGGAATCTTTTCAATTAAAAACAAAAGAGATCAAACATAACATATAAAGAATTTTATTGGCCGATACATTACTGAAGGAGCATTTGAAACTTGTAAAACAGTTAATGCAAAGGAGGCAATTAAAAATTGTTTCGTCCTTATACCAAATTGAACAAAAACTTTTTTTTTACTCATCTATTTGCAGTAGCATAACAACATACTCATGGGCTCAGCCGAGTTCAAGAATATGCTGGTGAACCCCCTCCTATAGTTTGGCTGAAATAAAGTCTAATTGAGTTATCCTTAATGTATCAGTATGGCTACATTAACAAGTAGGCCTAATGGTAACATTCAACTCCATTCAGTCATGACTGCAATCAAGACTAAGACGACTTTATTGATCCTTATAGAAATGTGTTGTGTTTACAAGGACTCTTTTGTCATATAAAAAACAATGCAACAGAAACATTCACATAAATAGAACAGGCACAACATCAAGAGTTCAAAGTAATACAAAGTCAATACATTTAAACTATTACAGTCAAACATTAGTTGTCCCTTTTTTTTTCTTTGAAAAAAGGCCCAGGCTATAATTGGTCATGAACCCAGTGGAAAGAACCCTTCGTGCCATGTTTGTTAAGTCACTGGTTTTTTTTTCAGACATATCAAAGGTTTCTATTAAGTAAAGTAGAGCCTAATGAATAATGACTCATGAACAATACCTTTTAGTTTAAATATTAGCTTTGCTCTTTAACTAGATGTAGGCTAGTATATTTTTTTTTTGGATTCACTATTTTAGATTTGATTTTGTATAAAACATATAAAGATACATCATACATGTTCATGTTTGCTGCAGTCTTTTTTTTTTGTTCACAACTAAACTATGAAAAAAAAATGCAGGCCCAGGCCATCTATCAGCCAGAAGTCTATGAAAACAGGTACTGGAACTATGCCTTTGGTGAAGTGCATGTAAAACAGAATTCAACATTGGAGCAAAATCAAGGGAAAAAACTCTATTTGACTTATGGACAGATAACTTTTGATTTGATACCAACCTCTGAAAACCATACATTTCTTGTAAGTAGGACATACATTGGAAATAAGTTGCATAAGATGTAGCTTACTAGATCCAATCTACACAATTACATCAGCATTATTAAGCATTACTTTGTTTGGAATTAATTCAGGGACATTTTTTTTTCTGATTACACTCAAGATTTCATGCTGGATGCATGTCTCTTTGTCAGCTTCTTGAGGTGTTAACTTTACTCCATCTAGCATAAATCAGTTTCTAGATGATACAACTAGATCTATCTGTAGTTCACCATTGCATCCTAGTGACCATGGTGACTAATAATGAAATATTTAAGATTACTGATAGATCTACTTATGAATGACCAAACAATTTGAGGAGAAGGGAAGGAAAAGGAACATATGGGAGTTATTTATGTGACATCTACCAAGCTCTGAATGTCAATATTCATGTATATAGAACATGATTTCAGAGTTACATTTCTAGGACTTCTCATTTTTGCAATTGAATGGTTTGAATGTTCTCTACTGATGAGTTATGTCATGTTTTGCTTATGCATTATTACATTTGTAATCCTAAGTTATGTAACTTCTGTCATACTAACTAATACATTTACAAAGAAAAAGTTTTCTTTTTTTTTAAAGAGAAAAAATCTATTTAGTATGCATATAAGTAGGACATAATTTAAAACAACAATTAATAAGTAGTTCTTCATATCATGTGAACTGCAGTGGTGTAACACAGAAATAGTGCACTTAACTTTTTTTTTTTTAACTGAAATGTTTACATTCTTGAGGATTTGAATAAGAGATTGACCCTTTACAAAACAATTAGATCAATTAGATATTCATTGTAAGACATCAGTTAGGCTAGGTTCACATCTATCTTCACATTCACTTTCACCTATCCTTTGATCTGCTGGACCGCTGGGGCACCACACAAGATCTGTCAACCTTCTCTCTCCATTCTTCTCTGTCATTTGTCTTTGATAGAATTTCAATCTGATGTTCTTTCTGAAAATTTTGAAACCTGCCTTTTTACCTGCCTGGGTGGACCACTTCGGGGGCCGATTTTGAGTTTGTGTTTCTACACAAATTGTCTTTGTAACCTTGTTTTTATTCATGATTTAAATCAAGTTATGTTTTTTAAACATCCAAATACTTTCTTTTAAACATAATTATTACATTTGCACGAAATCTTTAGCTCATATTAGACCTAAGTTATTATTGACATATTCATCTGTTTAAAAAAAAAAAGCTCTATTGCAGTCTAATTTCACCCTCCTGTTCAAAGAGTTTAAGATATGACTATCTGCTTTTAGATCTTGCTTTATATCTAAACACTAAACAAAATGTCTACAGATGAGGGCAACTGGAAATTATTGGCACATCACAAACACTGAGTTCTACACAAAATACAGAATCCTAACTGCAAGGTTTCATGCCTTCACTTGGAGTGAACAAGATGGGGAAAGAGCACAATCAGTCACCATTCAAGGCTTCGACAAGAATGTGGACGGTGTTGAGTTCAGCGTAAACCCAGAGAGGCCAAAGTTTAGTATGGAGCTGTGCTCAGGGGCCACTTTGCCACAAGTGGTTATCTTCTCCTGGCTTGTGGCACTCACTGCGCTTGTCTCGTACATTAGATAACTAGCTAGGTGATATTTTAATTGAATATATTTTTCCTTCTATGTAACATTAGGTTATGCATTGAACATTTTTTTTTTATTTTTAGTTTTTTAAAAGACAATTGACTGTAGTGTCCATCTGTTTGTTAAATGTTATCCATATTTAGAGTTACTTTAGGAATTAGATTTGGAATAGATGGATTTATAGTGGCTTTCAATTTATCTTCCTAAAATCACTTTTAAACAATTCAAATTTCATTTTATTTGTATTACTTTTTTAGTAACCAAAAGTAATTCAATAAATAATTTAACCCTCTCCTCCTCAAAGTGTTTCTACAGTTGACTAAAATGTATTTTTTTACTCATGTACATTCATCTCATATAAAAATGTTCTCAAAATTTAAAGAAAAAAAAGAAATTAAGCTGTAGCAGGTGAGGAATTTCATTATAGTCCTCATTCCATTTTCCAATGTTTTATTTTAATACTAAAAAACAAATAGAGACAGAAAGAGTTGAAAAAAAAATTACTAAACTGAATCAAGCATTTCATTTTGATTTTGTTGCTTTAATATTGAATATTAAATATATTTTCTGTTTTGTTACAAATATAATAATGAATGTTCATTATATTTTATATTTATATATATTTATATATTTGTATTTTTTTTTGTTATAATTAATTTTTTATTCTTGGAATAGCGTAAGCTTTGGACAGATACTAAAATTCACCAAAAAATGGATAAGTTTATATGTACTTAATTTTAGTACTACTGAGCAAATGGTTGCTATATGGAATTTTCACTGAACTGTAAAGACGTAGATTCAGGGAAGACTCATAGTTTAGCTTCACCCCCCCCCCAACACACACACAGATTTGAGGATATTAGAATAGGTCATTTAATCTCGTTTTATATACACAATGATCACTTAAGAATCTGAGAGACTATGTCACATAATTCTGTGTGCGAAATGGATCTCAAAGCTTCTTTTCAACAGTCTCAAGGGGAGAATAAACCAACTGACAGTTCATTCTCCCATGAGAGGTCAGGTGACAAATTGTTCAGATTAGTCATTGAATCTTTTTTGTTTAAGTGCCTAAATGTTTGACAGCTAAGTTATATTTATATTTGCTTGCAAATTCAGACTTCAGCATTTGCCACACAAGAATCTTTCCAGAAGTGTAATTCATCAAATGAATTGCCTCCCCTTTATTTGTTGTACAAAATCATATTCACTAAACACATTTACATGTTTCAAAGTATTTTTATTCTATTATTATTTTAATATATTATTATTACAAACAGTATTATTATACATAGACATTATTTTTTTGCTATTTTATATATTTTTGCATTAATATCAAGTTTTAATGTTAGCATTCATATTTAATTTTTTTATTGAATAACTTTCTGTTGCCTTCTCATCAAGAGTCTAAATAAAATAATAATTGGTATTGTTTAGGAGTTTAACACCTCTATATCAAGGTATATATGATACACAGGCTATAAGGTCTTATCACTATTAAATAATTTAGATTGTAACCAATGGGAGGTACCACAGTTATATTAAATTTCCTCTGAAATGATAAACTTTAAAAAAAAAAGGGGTATTAGTTTATGTTTGAGTATCTAACCAATTTTCAAACGTATGTCGAAATTAATATATACATATATATATCACATTTATTGTTTTTCGCTATGTATTTCTACATTTACAATTTTTTTTTTTAAATGTATTTTTCTGTTATTCTCGTATTGTTGGAAAACAAGCTTTAGCAATTAATAGAAAACAACAAGCTTCCAATGAGAATTTATTTCCCATGACAGCTACTGGAGTTGTACATTTTGTTTTTGTTGAGTGTTTCATTGTGCTTGATATGGATTTAAAAAAAAAAAGAATGTAATAGATCTTTATGTAGAGTGTGATGTGTGTTGCATTTTGACACTATTAATTGGCTCTTATGTTATGACACTTTCCTAGTCTTCAATTTTTGGATCTTTCCACACTGTTTTCTTTTCTTTACAAATAAAAATATTAAAACTTATTCTTTCTTTTTTTTCTTTTTGAAATGTGAAAATTTTGTTGTCAAAATTTCAACGTGAAGTTCAAGTAAACTTAAATAATAAATAGTAAAAAAAAAAAGTTTTTGAAAACATTGCTTATATTAAAGTGCACTAAAAAGTAGAAAATAATTTTTGGTAATAAAAAATCAAACCGCTGGGTGTGTGTTTAGTATCCACAGTCTTTGATATCATCTTTGCATTAACATTTCATTGCATCCATTTCTTATAGAATTCTCAGTGCACTATGGTCCAATCACTTTAGTGGACCATTGGTGGGGGAGGAGGTATATATGAAAAGCTTTACGTTCTGCCTTTTCAAAAGTTGTTTTTTTTTAAGTTGTTGAGTCTGAGTTTGAACTCAAGCCTCCAGGATAGAAGGCTGACGTGTTAGCCACTTGCTATCCAAGTGATAAATTAGAAGGTTTTATAGTCTATTGTTAGTTTGAAATTTTAAGTGAACACCTAATTCTCTACACAAGATTTATCTCCTGTAAGCTTAGTATATTTTCTATATAAAAACAAAAATTAATTACTACTAATTGATTAACTAATTGGTTGACTTTTTGTTTTACTGATTCATGTGTTGTCATCAAGCATGAGCTTGTACGCAAAATTTGGTGACAATTGGATGAGTAGAAGTGGTTGAAAAATCAAATGCAATAATCCAAACATACAAAAAAGATACTGAGTGAGTGAGTTACTATAATGGTTCTAAACTGAAATCATCTTTTCAATTTGTTCTTGCATTAGGCTGGACTATCTTTTACACTATAAATCAAAGTTGGTGTACATTATTATGTAGCATGTGCCAAGCGTGCTATAATTTCTACACAAATGTGACCAACTTTTATAGAAATAATGACATTGTAGAACTGATCCTATATGTTGTCATGTTTTATTGATGGAGATGCATCACACAAATCATTGAAGTATTTCACACAGTTTGGCCCAATAATGTGCTCCAGATTATCTCAAAACAAAAACAAAGTTAACATCTAATTATGTGGAAAGTTGATTAAATGCTTAGAGCATGTACATTTTTTTAAAGTTTAAGTTTTAAACTTAACAAGAAGGTAGATATTCTGTAGCAAATTAAACATAATCTATGTATATTATTTTAAGAAAAATTTAGATGTAACTTAGAAAAAAAAACTTAGTCTGGGTTGTTTTGTTTTTTTTCAAATCTTACATGCACTTATCTATAGCCACTTTGTCTAAATGTTTCATCTACTCCCATCTTTGCACCTCCAAAATTAAAGTCTTTTTAAATATCTCTTCATTAATATAGACAAATATACCAGCTTCTTTCTTCCCTTAGTATCACAGATATGCAGGTTACTTTTTGTTCGTTTTGTACAATAGCAATTAAAAATAACAACTGAGAATAACAGTATAGAAGTAAACTCATAGAACTATGGTTGGCATTCTTACAACTACATGGGATGTCTAGTTATCACAATGATATTTACACCTCTGCCTCTGGTTGAGCAATATAGTTGATATAACATTTGTGATAGTCAACTACAGAAAATTAGCATCTGCTTATACAACCAATCCTACACTGTTGATGGATTTAAGGAGACAGCTTATATTGTTACATAAACAATAAAAGACATTACATACAATTTTAATGTCAGGAGGTAGGGGGAGAGAAACTTACTACATTAGAGTAATGGGTTATCCACCCATGGACATTGACAAATTATTTATTTTTTTTACTCCTGTTTAGAAGGATTTTTTTTATTAAACTTATTTACAAATAATTTCCAAACGTTCAATCTGAATACATAAAAATATTACAAGACAAAATATAAATGTACATAATAATTAACCATTTCTAAAATGGATATTTCTGTCAATAACATCAGTATAACCTACAAACACAGCTATGGACGGAATTGCAATGTTTCAGGTAGCCTATCGTACTGAAATAATATGATCATCCTTATGTGGCACATAACTGCTGGAAGGGAGAAAGTACTTCTGGGAAGACTTGAGAGTGATAAGCAGGGGCTTGTCAAAGAGGTCTACACCTTCACCCAAGTTGGAGGTAAAAGGTTGTAAAAGAAGGGGCTTCATTGGTAAGTTGATGTGTGATACAAATCCTCTAATCTCACCAGGAACTTGTTGTCTGCCCTTTGTTCTTATGGGCAGGAACCCATAGTCTGTGATCAACAAAATAAAACAAATATTAAAATGGTAAAATGGTTAAAAAAAAATTAGAAATAAAAAATACCATTATGATTGTCAATGCACAAAGTGATAACATACATTTAGCTGCTACTTTGATATTATTTAAAGAATGGAGTTAATGCTCAGTATTCAAGAGTTAAGCTGCCAATCCAAAGTTTACAAGTGTGAGCAATTTTTTCTCCAAATTTTTGGAATGGACCATAGGTTAGTGCAAGTGACATACAGAGATGCACCCCATTTTAGGTCAGTTTGTTTTAATCATAGGTGTATTCTATAACCATCCAGGAATCATGGCATTGTGCTTAAGAGAGCAGTTTAGAAATTACACAGGCATTTGTCCTTTGTCATTTAGGTCATTGGTGAGTCAGCACTCTAGTGTAGACTAATGTAGTTTTGGGTCAGTTATCTGGTAATTGGATAACGATGAGCCCTAAAAAAAACACCTAACTTGTTCTAGAGCACAAAAAGAAAGTTTCACTTTAATGAAACTTGACTCTTGCTAAATTTAATGCAGCATACTTAAAAATGTATTTTTTAATCTTAAGCCAGGACAATGAGACTGTTTAAGTAGAAACTGGACCACATAACATCAAATCAAAGAAGAAATACAACTCACTAGAGTTAAGTGATGTCTCCCTGTCTGCATGGCATACACTGGTGTGCATCTGACCAAGTCTGACCAGAGCTGGTTTACTGGAATACAAAGTTATATCATTGAGAGTTTTGTTAAACAAGTATATAGGTAGATTAGTATTTAGTAACTTAAATAGTTATAAATAAGCCTCATCTGTAGTTATTTTTGTACAAAATAAAAATGTGACAATTAATAAAAAGAAATAAGACAAAAGGAACTCAGCCAAAAAGGTGACGTCTCTGACTACCTAAGTAAGACTAAAGGAATATGGGGCATGTATGGGGGCTAAAAGCTCCACTCTAGAAATTCTACTGCTACATTTCCTACAATGGAAAACAGAAAAATTTGTCCAAAATATTGGCCAAGGACAGGGAACTATGGAGATTTGTTGTTGACAGCCCATACTCAAGCAAGGTTGACAGTTAAGTAAAAGAAAGGACAAAACTAAAATTGGAATATAGGTATAGATTATACATTATATAATATAAAGCATTGTCTTTGAGTTACTAAAAATAGTCAGATCCAACTTTGGCATACATATTTTGATACAATGTACTTTATTTTTTTTTATTTACATCCTGCTTTTCTGCTTCAAAATATTTATTTTAAAATTTGCTTTTTATTGTAAAATGGAATAAGAAAAAATAAAAGAAATGACTGAAGAAAGAAATATGTTCAGAGACCATCTGAATAAAATAACTTCATTTCATCTCGGTTCTCATGATAATGTACCCTGTGAAGAACTAGTCAGTATTGAACACCTAATGCAGGATGCAGTATCCCATTAGTGAAGAATAGAATAATTTTGTACAAGTTCTAAGCTAAAGATGTATATAGAAATGTTAATAATACATCTAAGTTGACTTTCATTTCTATTTATGACATGCTCTATTCTGTCATTTAACTCCATACATTATACAAGTGACTGAGTTGATCTGGCACTACTTTAAAATATCTTCTTGTTTTTGAAAGAAAGGAAATGGATTCTATAATTTATTAAAGAAAGCCAATGACGCTATGCTGCATCACTGTAAAGTGAAAAAAAAGAATTTTATAAAAAAAAAATTCATCAATTTTTTATTATACATTGCGTTTTGTGGGGGGGAGAGGGGTTTGAAGGCTGAGTGGTTAAGCGTGTGATCTTCCAAAAGTGGGTTCTTTTGTTAGAATCTCAGTGAAGACTGGGATTTTGAGCTTCTGGTTTCTTAGGATATCCTTGAGTCCACTTAACTCTAATGGATACCTGATATTTGTTGGGGAAAGTAAAGGCAGTTGGTCATTGTGCTGGCCTCATTAAACCCTCATTACTTGCCAGTCATAGAATCAGATAAACTTTACATCATCTGCCCTATAGATCCCAAGGTCTGAAAGATGTAGTGGGGTTTTATGTTATAGATTTAAACAGTTTAGGGTAAAGAATGCATAGAAAGAATATCTGATAAGAAGTATGCCAGAAAACCAATATATATATATTGTATAATGTGAGTTATTCATCTTACTGAGATATCTTCGGAAGAACAAGAACAGTATTTTTAGGTTGTGCAAGAACTTCAGTGGTCCCCCTGGAGGAGACATCGCCCCTTTTCAGTGCCTCTAGCTCTCTGTCAGTCATCATTTCACAGAAGAATGTCACTGCATCTATGTATGTCACAGACTCCATGATAGATGATCCTTGAATGTTATCTAGTGTTACTGAGGAAGAGAAGAGATATTTTTAATAAAAAAATGTAATTAAAATAAAAAAAGATTATTGTAATACAAAATCATAGGTAGCCCCTATGTTACCATAGCTCTTTCTTCATTCAAAATGGCCAAGGTGAACATAATTATTTGTTTACTTGTGGAAAGGGAATGCACAATTTCATCCATATCAACAGAGAATTGGACAATTTGAATGTGTTACACTTCCAATAAATAACATAAACTGCCTTTTAAATCCAGCTTTTAAAAAAAAAAAATTATAAATATATATAAACAATTTGCTTATCTGGTGGGTTTTTATTAAACCAAAGTAATCCACTTCAGCAACTAAGTAACTAATATATTCAAGAAGACAAAAAAACTGTATTACATTTTTTTTGTAACACTATTTTAATTAATAACAAATATGATATGAAAATTGTTAGGGTGTACATGCCTTTGAATCTTAGTATATAGTAAATAAGACATTAATGTGTTGTTTTAAAAATGGTGAGTTGGTTTGGAAAAACTGTTAACATATTACATTTTACAAACAAAATTGTTGGCATTAAAAAAAAAA
This sequence comes from Biomphalaria glabrata, assembly GCF_947242115.1. NCBI lineage: Eukaryota > Metazoa > Mollusca > Gastropoda > Planorbidae > Biomphalaria > Biomphalaria glabrata. The sequence continues at coordinate 32,280,775 of NC_074717.1, forward strand.
GTTTAGATTTAGCATTTAGTTAAGTGGTAACATCTGATTTTCAATAGTGCTTTTACTTTTTAAGATCTAAATGTGACAGAACGGTGGTCAGAGAGAATCCACGAAATCAATAGTAGATTTTCCTCTTTCACATATGGTTAATAAAATTTAATGACTATCTTTGAGAAAATACATCCAGATAAGTGACAACTCAAAGACTTCAAAATTATTATTTTATAAAGTGAAGTAGAACTCCATTGTTTATGATCACAAGTATGTATAAGTAGTATAGATTAGTGTTAAAAACATCAGGTAAATTTCAAGGGATTGTGTGCAATCATTTTTTTTCGTTAAAATTTAAAACACTTAAAACAAATAACCATTTAACAAAAAAAATATTTTTTTTTGTAAATCCTGCATTTATGGTTCCAATTATTTGGTAAATAGACCATTCACATGACCCAGGCAACAAAAAATGTTGTTCTAAGGAGAAGAAATTATATTGCCTACCTGTAATACTGTTGAATGAAGTGGTGGACACTCGGCCAGAGACTCTTTTCTGGGCTCCCACAGGTAGAGTTGTAACAGTGCTGCGATCCGAAGGCATTGTGCTTGTCTGTAGATACAAAATTAACCATTTATTTGTAATGAGGATAGGGCTGCGTATCCCAATTTAACTAGAGCAATCAAATCCATTAACAATTAATGGTTTAATGACTTTTGACAAATTTACCCTTCTTGACGTATCAAAAGTGGAGAGACGGCCTTGAAGTGAATGCCCAGACTTCAGTTTTTCCACTGTGTCTTGAATCTTTAATTTATAAGCAGACATCCATCTGGACATAAGCATTAACAGTAGATGTGACTTCAAAATATTATTAACAGCATTTACTGTTAAATTAGCCTTGAATTTCAATTGTACAGAATTGAGAATAAACTTTTTAAATATGAACTAAAATCCATGTCTATGACTTAAAAAAGAGTAAAAAAAAAGTAGTCTACCCATTCTTTAAGTCAATAATTTATAAGATTTCAACAGTTTAACTGAACCATCACCATCTTAGCTTTCCCCAACAGGTTTCATTTATTTATGTGACCTAAGAAGATTTAGAAACTTCCTCAAATACGCTTTCAAAATAATAATTTTTCAAAATTAATACTATATGCCATAGCCATGAATTTAACCTACTTAGCTTTCGATTATCCAGAAAAAAGTTTTACATGTATTTAAATCTCTTAACCTCACTCTATGCAGTAAAAATCTATTTCCTGGCTTCAAAATATTAACTGTTATTGTTATAGAATATCAGGAATATAAAGTCAACTAATTTTAAAGTGACCTATCAAGCCATTGGCTAGCCATCTCATGTAGATCACTTCTTCTTGTCTTCTCATCCAGATTCCAAATGTTCCATGAGTCTAGTTCTTTTTGGAACTGTTTGTGAGGGTCTTGTAGGCCCAAATTAATCATGACCTCAACAACTGCAGCCCTACAGAATTAATTACAATAATTTTAAAACATAATGCAAAAAGAATATAGAAAAAAAAATAGCCAGATTTTCAAACATAACTCCTGGACTTAACCTTGAACAACCAATCATTGAAGCACATTTAATAAGCAATAGCCTAAAAAAAGGAATCAAATCCACTGGAGATAAAGCAGGTAGGTTAGAAACAATTGAAAGCTATCCAAAAGAGCTATCCATATACATATCGATGGATCAGTCTTCAAAGCAACAATTAATGCATTTCTTGGTATCCTCCTGGTCATGCTCAAACTTCCAGGCCAAAGCCAAAACTGCACTAGAGCATTGCACACAGCTGAAAACAAGCTTTGAACACAAGCAACTCCAGATATTGTTGTCTTGACAGATTCACAATCCACTCTTCAAGCAGTAACTAGCAACATCTCATCTACTCAACTTGCCAACATTAATCATGATAATCCATCATTTAATGTCAATATTTAATATTTGAAACTGAAAATCATATCCTATTTGAATGTCTCATTTTAATCCACCTTAGAAAGATCCTACTACCACGACAGCCCAACATAATCAACACCCTGTAAGGCAGTGTTAAATAACTGAAAAAAACAGCACACTATTTTTTCCTTGGCACAGAAAGCAAAAGAGCCTACAGCTAAGCAGCAAAGAGTTGGCTAGAAGAAGAATATCATGGAGGAGGTGTGGCCTGAAAACTAAGCAGGTTTACAAACCTCTGAATGATAAACAAATGTATATCAATGTCATTCTAAGCTTTGTCTAGAAGTAATGACTTTAGAAACTTTTTTTAAAAACACAACTAGACTATCAATTTTATTTAATAATTTTTAAAAGTCTTCAGGAATTAACAAAGGAAAAGTTCACTCTTAGCTCCATCTGGTTCAGTAGTTGTATAAAATAGCCCAAATCTAAGCAAATATAATATAAAACCAAGGCACTGTGCACAGTTCCACTTAGAAGAAATAGTATTTAATATAGTAAGTATTAATAAGCACATAAAAAGGTTTTTAAAAATATTTTTAAAATACGACACAAAAAAAATTCAACTTAAATAAAACCTTGCAATATTAAATACAACTACACTTTAATAAAACCTTGCCAAGTTTAAAAGGTAAGTAAAACTGTGTCAACTTACCTAATAACCTCATCGCCATCTAAGAACTGCACCACAAGCTCAGCAATCACATCTTTATCTCTGGATGCCAATGCCACAATCGCTCTAAGAGCAGCCAGAATAAAATCTTTCTGCTCAGCTACAGAACAACTGGGAGAGTTGGCATGATGGTTGAGTACAGACAACAGAGACTTGGTGACTGTGTTTATCACAGTGTCGCTAAGGCCCTCAGAGGAGTGGACAGACACAATAGCTTCAGTCACGCTAATTTTGTGAAGCCACTCAGCAATGGTGAGAAGCTTGACAATCATGTTAGTGAAATGATCTGCAGTCCAAGGTTTTGGCATTGTCTACAACAAAACAAAAAAAAAACAATTCACTTAAAGAGAAAAAAGATATAATTGAAAGTTAACTAGACAGTGTAATATTAAGTCACATTTGTTATCTATGATGCTAGAGGACATTCAAACCAATGCCCATAATATATAACAAAATGAAAGTGCCCATTAAACTTAAAGATAGCATGAAATGATGGCAGGTGAGATTTAAGCCCAGAACTCACCTTCTCTGTACAGTTGGGGAAATATTTGTTGAACCAGTCTGTGCCAACGAATTGCCTAATAAAGCCAGGGAGAGGGGTTGGAGGAGGGGGAGGGGTAGGCGCAGGTGTAGGAGACCTGGGTGTGACGGGTACAGGGGTTGGTCGAGGTCGGCTGACCAGCTTGGTAACTGGTTTTAGTGGCACTGGAGACTGGTGCTTTGCTGAGTTTGTTGGCAGTGGAGATGATTTCACTGCAACAAAAGCTTCCTCCTGAATATATAGATAAGAAAAAGAAATATAATAGCAAAAACAAAAATTAAAAGATACCTTTGAGACTAAAGATCTTCAAGACAGTATAGAGTTATCTTATCTTATCCTATAATACAGATGTTACTTCAAAAAAGAAGATGAGCTATTTTTTCTTATAGCCGAACGTTGAAAAGAATGTTATTTAGCCAGTATATTAAACAATCACAACTTCATCACAAATAAATGTAAAAAGTCTGCCTGGTTGAGTGATATGTGTTTTGATCAATTATCAAGAGGGTCCCAGTTAAAACACTTCTGGCTTCCACAGTTGGAATGTAATAATGAATATGTCCAAAACATGCTAAAACAAAACATCCATTAGAACTGCATTGATTTAAATCGCTTTAAAATAAAAGTAAAGAAATCCCTGCTTTATTACAACCTGATTTCAGGACTCTACAAAATTAGCACATGTCCCATCAGTATCTATTTAGTTATAAAAAGATCCAATTCCTATGTAGCCCATACATTTTTTTATATAACAATCTAAGAATAAACTTTAATTCAAAATCAGTGATTCAACATTACTTTACAAAAGTGATTTCTTAAAAATAAAGAATTTATTATTCTTATAAAACTTAATAACAAAATAAACCACTTACCCCAACCACATCTTTTTCACTTTCTTTTTTTTCCTATGATAAGAACATATAATAATATTGTATAAGATCTACATGTAAGTAAAATAATCTATAAAAACAAAATTGTTAAGATAATTGCCAAATGTTGTGTTCAGCATATATTTGTTTTTGTACTAATTAGATTGATATCATAGATACAGGATTAACAAATAAACTGGAAGAAAGATTGTCAGCATGAGAAAATCACTAAATTAATGCAACAAAGGATTCTATATTAATAGCCTTTATATGTCATATTTTATACAAGACTGAAACACTTCCTCACTTTATACAATACAAAATTATTTTTCTAAAAAAGTGGAGGCATGGTGGCTGAGTGGTAAAGTGCTTTGCTTCCAAACCAGGGTCTAAGGTTCGAATCCTGGCAAAAACTGGGATTTTTAATTTAAGGATCTTCAGGTGCCATTGAGTCCACCCAGCTCTAATGGGTACTTGACATAAGTTGGGGAAAAGTGTAGATGGTTGGCTGTTGTGCTGGCCACATGACACCCTCATTAGCCTAAGCCACAGAAACAGATCACCTTTACATCATCCGATCAATAGACCACAAGGTCTGAAAGGGGAACTTTACTTTTTAACCATTAAAATAAAAAAGTAGTTCTATTCAACTCTAGCTCTAAAATCTCATTTTCCAAATGCAAAATGTGAAACCAAAAGCTTTTAAAAAGTCAATGTGATCTTCATATGTTTCCTCTTAGAGCAAAACTATTAATTTTTAGAATTCCAAGGCCAAGACACTGCAGAACTAAAGAAAATATTCCACTCCAAAAAGGTTAAATCATTCTATCATTCACCGAGACCAAGATCCTACGTCAAGTAGCTTTACACTTTCATATTAACTTTAATAGTTCACATCCCTGAAACAAACAAAGACCTACCTTTGGAGGTGGAGGTTTGTCCATGATCTCTTGGAACTTGGACATTAATGATGACTTAGGTGCTGCTAATGTCTGGTCATCTTCATCATCGCTAGAATCTAAATCTTTAGAAAATGAGATAGACTTTTTCTTTTTCAGTTGCTGTCTGAGATTGTGTTTGAGTCTACCCTGTGCACTAGCTTGAGAACCTAAGGGCACAACATAAATAAATATATGTAAAGTAATACATGGATGTGATGCAGGGAGATGTTGGTGATGCAGGGAGATGTTGGTGATGCAGGGAGATGTTAGTGATACTGTGAGATGTTGGTGATACAGTGAGATGTTGGTGATACAGTGAGATGTAGGTGATGCAGTGAGATGTTGGTGATGCAGGGAGATGTTGGTGATGCAGTGAGATGTAGGTGATGCAGTGAGATGTTGGTGATGCAGGGAGATGTTGGTGATGCAGTGAGATGTAGGTGATACAGTGAGATGTTGGTGATGCAGGGAGATGTTGGTGAGGCAGGGAGATGTTGGTGATACAGTGAGATGTAGGTGATGCAGTGAGATGTTGGTGATGCAGGGAGATGTTGGTGATGCAGTGAGATGTAGGTGATACAGTGAGATGTTGGTGATACAGTGAGATGTTGGTGATACAGTGAGATGTTGGTGATGCAGTGAGATGTTGGTGATACAGTGAGATGTTGGTGATGCAGGGAGATGTTGGTGATGCAGGGAGATGTTGGTGATACAGTGAGATGTTGGTGATGCAGGGAGATGTTGGTGATACAGTGAGATGTTGGTGATGCAGGGAGATGTTGGTGATACAGTGAGATGTTGGTGATGCAGGGAGATGTTGGTGATACAGTGAGATGTTGGTGATGCAGTGAGATGTTGGTGATGCAGGGAGATGTTAGTGATGCAGTGAGATGTTAGTGATGCAGGGAGATGTTGGTGATACAGTGAGATGTTGGTGATGCAGGGAGATGTTGGTGATACAGTGAGATGTAGGTGATGCAGTGAGATGTTAGTGATGCAGTGAGATGTTGGTGATGCAGTGAGATGTTGGTGATGCAGGGAGATGTTGGTGATGCAGTGAGATGTTGGTGATGCAGTGAGATGTTATTGATGCTTTGAGATGTTAGTGATGCAGTGAGATGTTGGTGATGCAGTGAGATGTTGGTGATGCAGTGAGATGTTGGTGATGCAGTGAGATGTTGGTGATGCAGTGAGATGTTAGTGATGCAGTGAGATGTTAGTGATGCAGTGAGATGTTGGTGATGCAGTGAGATGTTGGTGATGCAGGGAGATGTTGGTGATGCAGTGAGATGTTGGTGATGCAGTGAGATGTTAGTGATGCAGTGAGATGTTGGTGATGCAGTGAGATGTTGGTGATGCAGTGAGATGTTGGTGATGCAGTGAGATGTAGGTGATGCAGGGAGATGTTGGTGATGCAGGGAGATGTAGGTGATGCAGGGAGATGTAGGTGATGCCATGAGGCTGATAATGCAGTGAGATATTGGTGATGCCTAAGAAAAATCGAAAAAATCTTGGAAGACAACGGCCACCCGCTCCATCAGAACTATGCCAGGTCGTTGCGAAGTGGGCAATTGCTGTCAATCAAAACAAGAACGGAGCGGTACAAAAACTCGTTCATACCTCACTCGGTCAGACTCTATCACCGCCACTCATTGATCAGGGAACATGAAATGCACCAAGATACCTGTGTGTAGTCGCTGAATGAACTCTTTATGTTGTCTGTTGTATTTATGTGTATTTTTCTGTTGTGTTGTCTTTATATGAGAAACGAGTCCTTGTAATCACAACAAATTTCCATAAGGATCAATAAAGCAGTCTTAGTTTTAGTCTTAGTCTTAACTACCCTGTAAGTGAGGTATTTATGAATAGAGAAGATTGTTTAGTTATATATTTGTTTGTTTCAATTTTAGGCTGCAATGTAAAAAGGGGGCTAATTCAGCTTATACCACCACAATTTCTTTCCCTTATTCAGATACCAAACAAAATAATTAATTACCAATAGTTAATGGGTTAATTTTTTGTATTGATTCTTGTGTTGTCAGGTAAAATAAATAATTGTGCAAAATTTCAGCTTGATCCAAGATTGGGTGTTGGAGAAAAACATTTTACCAGATGGACAGATAAACTGAGCTTTGTAAAAACATTTTATCAGATGGACAGACAAACTGAGCTTTGTAAAAACATTTTACCAGATGGACAGACAAACTGAGCTTTGTAAAAACATTTTACAAGATGGACAGACAAACTGAGCTTTGTAAAAACATTTTACCAGATGGACAGACAAACTGAGCTTTGTAAAAACATTTTACAAGATGGACAGACAAACTGAGCTTTGTAAAAACATTTTACCAGATGGACAGACAAACTGAGCTTTGTAAAAACATTTTACCAGATGGACAGACAAACTGAGCTTTGTAAAAACATTTTCAAAATAATACTGTTTTAGAAAGTGTAGTCTTGAAGCTCACCTGAAAGATCAGTTACAGTTCTTGATCCTTGTGTTGAAGATACAACTGGAGTTTTAGTTTCTGGGATCAACAAGTAGAAATATTTGCTTACTTTACAAAATTTGTTCTAAGTTTATTAGATTTTATACTTTGATTTCAATACATTTTTACCTTAAATAAAATTATAAAAATATTGAAATGTAAATTTCACATTTTCTTTTTTTTAAGTGTTTTAGATTTTGTTTCAATTTGAACTCAAATGTGTCTGACCTCTAAGTAAATTTAGTCTCTTCATGGTTATGAATTTTGACTTAGAAAGTCTCACCTGCAGACTCTTCCTCCATCTCTCCATCCTTATCCTCCTCTTTCTTATCCTCATCACTATTATCAATCTCAAGGACCTGAGTCAAAAGCTCATCAGAAGCAAAAGTCACATTGCGAGTTGGTGGATCAGGAGCAATTTCATCTTCATCTACCTGAAGGGGTTTTCTCTATGGGTTCACATCAAAGATTAACAGTGAATTAACATCATTTGGAAGAAATGTGCAGTCAAAAAATCTTTAAAGATAATGAAATAATTCTCTATCAAAAGGTTGAAATTCATATAATAAATAGTAAGGTTTTTTTTTTATTTTAATATAGATTTCAACGGCATAATTGTGTAGAAAAAAGTATGGAAATCTTTTATTTTTATTTCAGTTGTGTACTTTTTTTTATGTATTAGTGAATTAGTTGTTGTGATAACATCCTGTTAACCATTGGAAAGGCCTTAATCCAACAGACAGTCATGGACCAGGAGCTATTCATCCCAAGTGATGTCTGAAAGTTTCACTATGGCAACATCTATTACTGTGTTGGGTTGTGCTATGTGCATTGCAAAATGTAACCGCTATAGCCTCAGCTCGCTATAAGCAGTCGGAAACCACATTTATCATGGGGAATTGCTTCATATTTATATTCTGTCACTGCCACAATGCAGTGCAAGGACTGCCAATCTAACTGCCACTTCTTATGTTGACCCCTTTTAAAAAATGGAGTGACTGACTTTTTGGACTGCGTTGCCAGATTTCTGTTCCATCATCAGATAAAAAAAAGTTGCACCAGAGTAATCCAATGGAGGCCTGGTTAGCTACCCATTATTCACCTATCTAGTTCCACTTCTAGAAGCTTCTTCTGGTACACATTGTTGAGGCTGGAATCATTGGCTTTTAGGTTAAAATAGATTGTGCCACATTTTTTACTGGTAAAATGGTTCTTTCATACAGACAATCAGAGAAATTAAAGCTGTAAGATGATGCAAACCTTGATATAAAGTATTAAAAACTTGTAGATTGTAGATTTGGGGTGGCCCCCCTATGAACCACAAGGATACTTAAAAATAGATCAAGTCAAACGAAATCAACCAACTCCATTTACTCACTGGGTTGAGGCTTTGTATCTCTGCCAGCTGTTTCCTGGTCAGTTTAGGTGGCTGGTATGGTTTCTTGTCTTTCTCCTCTTCTTGTGCTTTAGGAGGTGGAAATAGTATCTTGAGTAGGACAGAGTTAGGGAGGTAGCCATTGATGACAGAAGGAAGGCAGGCATGGTCAGTAGATAATGATGGCAGCTCCTGGTATTTCTGTGCCAGCTCAGGGAAGAACCCAACAGGAGGGGTCTCAGCTCTGTACTTTTCTTCTAAACAAATGCAATTAACAAATGATCTAATTAACTTGTGTGAATTTTTATTTGTAATAATATTTGTGTATAAAATTCATTGATAACTAGGAAATAGCTCAAAGGTTGTGTAGTTTAATTTTGATCCAACATAGTAAAGGGGTAATTACATTAGTAGACATACCCTAATTAACAGGACAAGTAAAAAATGTTAATTAAAGATGTTGTCAGAGGCAGGTATGGCAAGGGTGAATATTTTACTTCTTTGATGATATTTTGGCATGATAGAGTTATACCCCTTTGTTTATGTACCCCTCAGGTTATGAATGTGAACAGTCAGCAAGTGATGTGAACTGAATGTTTTAGTCTTCCTAGTATGTAAGAGAGTCTTATAGTCAATGGGGCTCTTGTTTCCAGTCCAGGAAGGTTGTACAGTTGTTTCCTGGACTGGTGTTTGTGTTAGTCAGCTGTTATCATATAGTTACGGAGGACAGATTTTTCTTTGCTATTACGGTGTGTTTCTATAGAAATAATAAGCTTGTCATTTCAGAAGTGATAAAGTTTGTCTGGATTCTTTTAGAACATATATTTGTTATCAATAAGTGTTCACTATAGATCTACAGTAATCTTTTGTAAGTAACCCCTAATGAGCCAAGAAAAGAAGCTGACAGATGTTTCTAATGTATATTTTGTTTTTATGTTTGAAGTTTTGAGGTTTTCTTGTACTGCTGAAGCACTACATTAGAATAATGAAAATTATTGAATGTATATAGTAGTATCAACAACCATAAGAGAACTTAGAAACTATGACAAACATAAAACAGAGAAAAGAGACAAACTAATTGAAGGGAGTTTTGAAACAAGTTTGCAACTTCTTCAGAGATAATCACAAGGGAGGGAATGACTAAAAGGAAAACTCATTGAAACTCTATGGCTAATAATATTTGCATGCTTGAAGTAATGTTGTTTTCATTTGCTTTCTGTTTCTTTTTTCACAACTCAAACATGGAACTTAGCTACTGGTGGTTGAAAGAATGCATCAATTAGGCTTTCTATAGTCACCTTCAGCTTCTATCCCCTCATAATCTTTCAGCTCCTGATTCAAAGTTCTTATAACAGCTTCTTTAATGGATTCCTCTTCAGGCAACTGAAAATATGCACACACACACAAACAGAGGCATATAATGTAATGCTTTCATATTTGTTAGAATAATGGTTAATGTGTGTATGTGTCATGTAGTTAAAGCAAATACTAACTTCCTTATTAATGTTCCCCAATAAAATATCATGTATCTGTTAAAGCTGAGTCACAGTTAAAAACTGAGATTTTAAATGATATTAGACCCACTGGTTCCACATGGAACACCAGATGGTAAGAGGCTTCAAACAGTGCCAATGACAGATCTCTGTGGAGACAGCTTGCCACCCAATGTGCCACAGGAGGATCTAAGTCTAAGTAAGTAATATTCTTAACTGGACAAACGTCAAGTAGAATATATATGCTCATCTATTTATTATTCAGGGATGATAAGGAAAAAAAATTACAAAGTGTAAGAACTTTAAGGTTTATGTATTTTTAAAAAGGTAGATTACTGCTTACTTTTGGTTTCTCTTTGTTGTAGTAAATTTTCATGTATTCTTTGAAAGCTTTATTTCTTGTTTTCTTGGTCGCTTTGGGCTTATTATGAGCTATCAAGGTTCCATCTCTTATTTGGCATAGCTCATTATCTCTGATTTCTAACAGTCCATATGCCTAAATCAATAATAAATAAATATTCAATTTAATTATAGACAAAGAAACTAACCATAATATTGGCCATTTACTTTACAACAAAACTGTACTACACAATACTGTTGTATATTTACGGATAGAACATCTGTTTAAATAAGTTTCCCCTTCAAGATCCTAAGAACTGTAATGCATATAAGTGAATTTTGTTTCCATATCCAAAAGATTATGTGGGCAGCATTAAAAAGCAAATATATTTAATTGCCTTTCCAACAAATATTAGAATTGGCTGGACTCAAGAGAGATCTGTAAGGCTGAGTAAAAATCTACATTTCTGCTATGACTCAAGCCAATAATCTTCAGCTTGGTATCTAAGCTCTTTACCTCTTAGATCAGGGGTTCTCAACCTGTGGGTTGCAACCCCCTTGGGGGTTGATTGACGATTAGCCAGGGGTCGCCTAAGACCATCGAAAATATGGATTGTTTTTGTTTTTTCTTCTATTTCTGTATGTGTGTGGGGGGGTTGCGGCAGAGTGGGGGATTGTAAAAAGGGGTCGCCGAGCATAAAAGGTTCAGAACCGCTGCCTTAGATCATATGTTAGCCCTTAGATCAAATGCCAGATTGGAAATAAAAGCCATATGAAGATCAAAATATTCTTTTATTTAAACAAAAAAATCCACAAAAAATATATGAAATAATAATGAGTTGTTCTTTTTTAAAAGGTAGGTGGGAAATTAAATTAGTAATTAAAAGTTTCTATTGATACAAATTTTATATTTTTTAATTATCCCCCTAACATGATACAGTAGTAAGCAAAATAAGATATTTTTTATAAAATATTTGAGCTATCAAAACCATCAAAATTGAAAATAAATCCTTAGTAAAGTCATTAGGAAAGATTATAGTATGGAAGCAGTAGCTGGTTATAATTAGTTCAATACAAATGTGAAGCTAAGTGCTCAACCAATAAATGATGAAAACAAATGTATGTATCAATCATTATAATGACTTATCAACACTTGTGCAGATTTCATAAAGTTTCATAAGCAAGCAATTTTTTTAATGTCAGGAAAATTAAACAGCAAGAAAAATATTCTTGTGCTATACAAAAGAAGAGATTATTCTTAACCTTTTCTCTAACTTGTTTTTCTTTCAACATGGCTTCTTCTTCCTCTGGTGACAAGATATCAAAATACTGAGGAAATCTGTGACATTAAAATAAATTTTGTGATAACAATTTTAAGGTGCTATATTTTTTTTTTTAAAACATCAGTGATGTGACAGCATTAAAAATAAAAGTGTGCAGCCAAAGAATAAAACAAAACTAGAGCATGATTTTAAGAATGAAAGACTGCAATACACAAATGCATTGGTTCATACGTAAATGCAGCGTGGGCATTCTTCAGTCGTTTCACATCATTTTTATCCAGAGCTTTCAGACGGTTCTCATCATATTCAATGGAATCTTCATTCTGAATGGGAAGAAATTTCATACAGACCTGTTTCCTCAAGTAGTATTTGGGAAGGTCTAAGGAAAACAATGATAAAGAATAACTGTGAATTTAATTACTAATTGATAAAAATGTAACAAATATATTATAGAGCCCTATTATAAAACTATACAGATTTTTACTATACAAATATACACCTTATCCTACATAAACTAAGAGTCTTTACTTTAGAAATGTACAGCTTCTTATGGCATGTGGTAAGCTCTCTGGAATATCATCTCAATGATCCCTGGTTCAAACCCTGCCTACCATTATCCTGGGGGAGGATTTCGGACATAATAATCTTCAATTCCTAAAGAAAACTTGTCTTATCTTATAAATCATAGACATTCCTTAAGTCTAATGTGCTATTATATTATGTCAGGTATGTTTAAGAAAATCAGAATGACTAACTATGAAATTCTGCTTGCCAATCAGGTATTTGAAAAGGATGGCTACCAAAATATTTTCTATCATACAATTTAATGTTAAAACTTCATAGAAATTAATCTGAATGATAAATTGATCAGAATACTAATGAGGACCTTTTTTTTAACATAACTTTAGGCTAAAGAAAATCCAATTCCAAACTATTTCATAAGTTAAAATTACATAGCATTTAGCTTTTAGGAATAAATGTAACAATTACATTGCTTATGGTGAATATAAAACAGATGATTGTTGATTCCTACAAGCAGATCACCCTTAGAACTACAGAAAGACAAACTGTGAGGCAAAGAATTCACTTTCAGTATCCTGTAATGAAAAAATGCATTAAATGATGTAGACAACATTATGTTTATGTGACCTAGTAACTTACATTATATCATAAAAACAAACATTTGACGCATCAAAGATGAGCTCAGACCTGATGAGAGAGTTAGTGTGACTCCAGATTCGAATGGTACCATCCATGGAGCAAGACGCATAGATCTTCATTCGTGCACAGCTAGTAAAGCCAGTTATAACATCCATGTGGTCATCATCTGGTCGATGGTCATTTCGACCTGAAATATGAAGGCATATAGAGTTGAACAATCTCAATAAATTGAGCATCCATCGAAATCCATGTTTACAGACTCTTTTGATTAATAAGATTTCAAAAACAAAGTTACTTTCATGTATCAATATGAAACTAAAAAAAGTTTTTAACAGGATTTTTTTTTCCATGAATAATTAATAATAGGACTATTATATATATGGTGAACGTTTCTAGCCATGGAGATGAGAAAATAAAACTCTTATAAAGATCAAATCTCAATTTATAAGGATTCAGGATTCAAACAGCTAGTGGACTTTTGATAACTTACTACAAAATTCAAGCAACACAAAAGCTATTATAATATATATTATACATTTTAAAGAAGTCAAAAAGTTGAGCTGAAGGCTCTTGAAACTCTAGGCCAGCAAGAAAGAACAAGATCTCCCCTACGATGGCCTGTCTGAATAATTGTTCTGTGTGGGAGCAAGCAGGTGTCTATTTTTCACACCTCTATTTCAAGTGACTCTGGACTTGGGATGCTTGGACTGGAGCCAAGGCCAAAGACCAAATACTGGGGACCTCACCATTTTCCTTCTCTTTATCATGCTAACCATGTGGATTTTGACATCTATGAAAGGTTCCTTGAGAAACGGCTAATGAATTTTCAACAAGGTTGCAGAGCTCTCTTTCAATAGCAACCATGTTCAATGAAAGTGCTCTAACATTTTTTTATGCACCCCTGCAGGAGTCATTTTTTGCTACCTGATTGACCTAATCATTTCCTACTATGACTCTATCCACACAGTTGCCACATTACAGCTGGGTGGCATAGACCAGGTTTATAACAAGTGTCAGAAAAGTTGCTGTGCAGTGACTGACATCCAAATGTTTGATGTGCATTTTCATATGTACAGATTTTAAAACAAAAGTAAATGTTGAAAATGTCCCTCAGGGACATACCAGCACACATATACATAGTGCATACAACAAAAACTTATGTATAACATTCTTGACAGCACAGCCACTTTTCAGACACAGCATATAAATGTTTATCATTGAAATTTAACCCAACTCCAATGCAAAATAGCTGCATACAGCAAAGATGGGTAAAGTAGTCTGGATGGATAGATTGGAAATTGGAAAAAAACTCAAAGAAAAGTAAAGAAATAAGAAAGATGTAGGTTTATCAGGATAAGTGTAGCAATCCATTGACTGGCTATGTTTAGAAGTGTAAGTGTAAATGGAAATTATGTTAATGCAGTATGAATGAGGTTTTGTTTAAGTCTCTTTACTTTCAAATAGAAAGATTTGGAAGAATGACTCACTGTTGTCTGAAAGACTGTAGAGAACTACACTAAATGTAGCTGTGGATGGATCCTGGAAGGCTACACCTAGAGTTGTCTTGATGGCAGTCATGTGTACTGGTGTGTGGGCACAGTAGAATGACATCAGAGGGGTCAGAGCCTCTTCAGCAAAGGGAAAGAGCCTCCAGACTTTAATGATATTATCTTGAAACAAAAACATAATAGTTTTCATTATAAATAAAAAAGTTTTACTTAAAGCAATGTCTGAGCAAGTAAATATTATCCTCATTGATTGTTATCACTCTAAGTGGAAGTAATTCTGACTATTTCATAAAAATTGCTATGACTGTGTGATCCAAAACATGGCAGTCTCTGTAACAATATTTCTTATATGAGGGAAGGACAACTTGGATTTGGGAAGGATAGGTTTCAGATTTTTAAATTTTATTTCCTATGCAGGGAGTTGTAAGATTTATCTTTCCAAAAAATTCTCAGGAGGTTTGTTTCCTTCTACAACCTTCAAGTTTACAAGTTTAGTTCAAACATATATTTTAAGTAAACCAGATTATGAACTGAGTTCTAAGAAAATTCTATCCATTAATCTTCTGTTCTCTATCATTCAACATAGCCTAGTAGAAAAATAATTATGTTGGTCAGGCCTAGCCCCTCAGTGACCTTGTTATGATTACTGATCAAGTGGTCATTGTAGGCATGGAGAGTTGAAGTATTTAGGAGATTAGGGAAAAGTTGGAAGGACATTATCTATATATATAATTCTCTTCTTCGCTCAAGAGTTTGGACAAGAAGAAGAAGTAAAGGAAAGATCACTCTTTTATTTCTGCAATTATTTTTTTTAGCTTTCAAAAGATTTTAATAATTTCTGGATATTTCCACGACTTTTTTGTATATTTTGCAATTTCAGGAGATTTCAAGAAGCTCCTAGTAAATCAGGAGGCTGCGGGAATTCTGTTATAAGTTATAAAATGGTTTAATTTAATAATGTACACCTCGAATTAGCGCGGGTCCTTTGAAAGTGCGGAGCACACTGCGGTAACATAGGGGCCTAAGGCCGGCCCTGCAAAATAATGGCGTATGCTACGCCATGGGTCGACTAGTTTTAAAATAATCTAATAATAGACAATGATGATGCATATTAAATAAGTGCACTGGAATGAATAAATACTTCAATATTATTAGAATAGTCAAAGCATAATGCTAATTATCTTTAAATTAGGGTTAAATTAATTAAATCATTGTTAAATTAAATTAAACTTTTTAAATCAGACTGCAATGCACAAAGGAGAACAACTTATTCAATCATAAAGTATAAAATGAAAGGTGAACCAACCCATTCCTGCTGAGATAATCTGATTCAGTTTTGTGTTGGAAATAATACTTAGAACACTTTTACCACTGTGTGCCTGTAGATATATCATTGAAACATAATTTATATATATAATATTTATATTTATTAATGTTAAGACAAAGGTTTTTATAAAATATTAATTGAATCAACTAAATTTGACAAGATGTAACTCTAACTAAATGCTAATCGAATTACATTTGTTTGTTTTATGTGTTTCAGATGCTCCTTTAGAGTTGATGATTATTACATCTTTGCCTGAACCTCCTTACAACTGTGGGGTGGTGGTGGGGCAGGGTTCAAATCTGGGACTATTGGGATGACAGTCCATGCAGCCAAATCTTATGGAACCAAAACAACTCCTATTGCATAAGCTTAATAGTATTTGACTAAATACTGTATAATCAAAGTCAGCATATATATATATATATATATATAAGAAATCACATCTCTATCTTAATGTTCATGTCCTTAACAAATGTATATTATGAGTGAATGAGGATTGAACAAGAAAGAGCCCTACAGGAACTGCAAGACAATTGTACAGTTTCTATTTATAAATGGAGAAACGTTTTTTTGTTGTCTTTTTTTATTATGCATACTGAATAATTTTGCATAAAATAGGTTTTTAATTTTTTTTTTTCACTGAATAAAATCTTAAGCATAGTCTTCTCCATTGATAAAAAAAAAATAATAATAATAATCAAGCTTTTAATTAATCTGGGCTGACCTCAATTTTGAAAGTGACTTCCCCTGTCATCCAATCAATAACACAGATGTAGCCATCTTTCCTACCGCCAAGCAGTAGTGTTCTGTTCTTGTTGCTGTGTATATTTTTCTGTCCTCTCCCATTTTTGGTTAGATCTTTGGCCTTGGACCAAACATCACTATCTCCAGTGGGATCCACAATGTATTCATATACCAGGAGGTTACTACATTGCTCTTCCATGTTGAAAACAATTAATAGTATGAAATATGCACAAACAATGTTCATATTTAAAGCAATAATGTTTATTTTTAAAGAAATGTAAATGTAATATAGACAGCTCAAAGTAAAACACTTTGGAACTAAGGCTTTGACAAAATGGTACCAGAAGAATTAAACAAATCATAAGAACCAGTTGTTGTTTTTTCCATTTCTTCAATATTAAAACAAGCTTTACTTAGAGTAACAACAAGAGCAAACTATTTAGAAAATTATTTTTACATAATCATTAAATACCTTTTTTAGTTGTAAATAGTAAAGTTCCCCTTTAAGACCTTGTGACCTATAGGGCATGGTGTGGCCCATGGTTAATGACAGTGTCATGTGGCCAGCATATGACCAACCACCTTTACTATTATTATTTAGTCTAAAAACATTAATAATTAACCTACAAGGGAGTTAATGCAACTTAAGTGATTGACTCTGGAAACCTGTTGCAGTTACCTGTTATATTATTACACTTCCATCTGGAGACAACCTGGCAAGGATTACAATTAGTTCTTGCTTTTACAATCTCTCCACTGGCCAACAATGCAAAAACTGTTTCTGAAGACAAAAGAAATTAGCTTTAACACTTGATATACACAAGAGAAAAGTTAAGCTAACATTTTATTTTATTTGTTTTAATATGAACAAATTGGTAAAATTAATAATACAATTTTTCTACAAATGCTAAGAAATTAAATTGTCAATGAAATATGAAAGAGAATATCTTATAAAGCCAAAGTTTTTTAAAATATGAGGAATTAATTGCAATATTTTTGGATTGTTTAAGCATCATTTAACTCTTAAATTTATGAGACAGAATTTGGTTAGGATTTTGGCACATCAGCACGAGCATTATTGAATCCCTCATGGTAGCTGTTGAAGAGGTCACAAAGGTGGTGGTTGAATTGCTTGTGGAATTGGTTGAAAAATATAATCAAGATCAGCAAGGAAAACCAATGGCTTAGAAGACTTTCAATTAGCTACAAGTTTCTAATTAACATGCACGACTAGCTTAACACATTAACACATGGACATAATCACCTTCTCTTTTGAAGGAACATTTAACAACAGGAAATAATTTAGATGTAATAATCTTCTATTTCGAAGGAACATCTGTTAACTTAAATCTCAGCATTGTTGTGGGATGCTAAGACAGGTCACACAACACTAAGCTTTCCAATCCTTACAGTTAGAGCCTATCCCTAATAGTGTTTATCTATAAACAGAAATTTTTACTCCTCAAGGAACAATTTTGTTATGGAAGATTTAACCCAAGGCAAATTATCATGAATTTTACACTTAAGTCTCCATTATCTATGACTTTTTGATATTTTAAAAGGAGAAATTACTTTCAGCAATGGCATAGACTGCATCCACTAGTCCATCTGATGGCTGAAGCAATAAAGTGGTTATGACTTTTCCATTGCAAGGACAAACTATGCGAGCACTGGAGTCTCTACATAACAACAAGGCTCGTTTTGGGTAAGTCACATGATCTGTGACCTTGATTCTGTTCACTCGATACCTGCAAATATGCAGAAAAAAAAAACTTAAATAAAATTACATTTAAGAAAATAGAAAACTTAAGTTTCCCTATTCTTCTTCTTCTTCATTGTTCTCATTGTTATGTTGGAGTGTTCAGATGACTAGACCAATACATGAGATGAACTGCGCAGTGTTTTCCAAATCAGGGAGCTCTCCATATAGTTTTCTTTCTATTGGGGTTTTTTGGGGCCAGTGTCTTATACGGGCCTCTTGGTAAAGAGAGCAGTTTTGGAGGACGTGGTCAGCATTCTCTGGTGACACTCCACATGGGCAGTTTTCACTGGTTCCAATTTTAAGCTTCCGGTACATGTGATGTCGCATTCTGTTGTGTCCGGTCCTGAGTGGAAAGATTAGACGTTGGTCTTGTCGGGATAGCTTATAGTAAGCATCAAGTTTCCCTATAAGATGCAGAATCTTTAAGACAGGTGGAATAAAATTAATTCACAAGAGATTTCAATTACCCATTAGAATAAATTAGACTATAGACTGTAAAATCTCAAAATTATAGTTTTTATTTGACTCAATTAGCTACAAATCCCCTCTCCCTATCTGACTTCATAAAATAGACATGGTTGAATGCCAAATCCTTAGCAGTCAAACAAAAGACAGTCTTGAGTCAAGGGTTTATAAGATTCCTGATTTTTGTTTTAGGGCATAGAATAAAAGCTGGCATTTGGTCATTGCACAGACCACATAAATCACCCAATGAAATAAATGAAATCTGCTTCACCTGACTGAATGTTTTTCATCTTGAGAACTCTTGAAATACTCCTGATTAGTTTTTGTTAATTTTATTACTCTGAGTGAAAAGCAGTGAGAATATAATATTAAGTTACAAATTTTAACTATTTTTAGACCAACCCAATATTTGTGTGCATCTGGTACAAGTGATGTATTCTCCATAGATCCACTCTTTTGCCAGTGAAGGTATAAAAAATGTCACTGTTCATTTCAGTACCAATCCCAGAAATGGGTTCACTTATAATGGTTCTGGAAAAGAATATGAACATTATGCAATGCATTCAATTTACATTCTGAAACTGTAATTCTTTATTTAATCTTCACTTCAATACTCTTCATTTAAAAATACATTGAAAGTTGCACCATTACTACTCGTACTCATATGCTTCAATGCAAAATATTGAAGCTTTGATATTCAACTGCCAGATGTTAATCTGTTTTGGAGTTTTGAGTTTTTCCCTGCAGGAAGTTTTTACTTTTTATTTGCTTTGGTTAGTAAGGATGTTGTATGGCTGGCTGAAGAACCAGTTCAAGACTGTGCTTAACCACCGTGCACAATGCATAGGATTCCTCTTCCGGAAATAATGTCCAGCCAGCACACATTTTTAATTAATCCTTAAATGTTAATTAATGGTTTTTTGAATATATCAGAATAAAGACAAATGGTTGCCTTTATATTGCCAAATCTCCTGCAAACAGATGATTATTAAAATTTGTTAACTTTACATATAATTTTTAAGCTCCTAAGCTACTATATGAGTTAAAAACATTCAAGACATAAACTACTGAATCATTAAACAGCATTTTCATCTTATTAAATAAATTAGAGTAGGTTTATATATATTACATCTTTTGGAGAAATGTACAAAATATTACAAGGCTGAACAATGTAGCTAAAAGATGCAGACTGGTTGTAATTATTTAGCATCTCATTTGATTTTGCAATAAATTACAACTTTTAATGCACTAGTTTTAACTATTCAGTTTCATTATTTGATTTTAAAATAAATAACAAAATTGTCAAATTTAAAAAAAATGAATTTTAAGTTGCACATATAAATAATTGAGTAATAAAAGCATATAATGCTATTATCTTTATTTTAGAGTTACAAATTCATCCAAAGTTCTTTTCAAGAAAAATTGAAGATAAGACATGCCACTAAATCCCTTCATGACCTACTTGTCAATTTCATCACAAGTTTCCATGCTCCAGACTCTCATGGTACAATCCAATGATGCTGAAATGAAACATGTCTCATGGGGGTATATTTTCAAAAAGTTGATTTCCTTGCTGTGACCAACAAATACCATTAGCACCTTCCAGTTGATGTCCCAAACTTTGACTGAAATATAGAGTTATAAAAGTTGATAATTAAATAAAACACTCAATAATATACAGGCAGTGCACAGAAGAAATATAATGGGAAAACCTCAAACTCTATCAAGCGTGGGACAGATGAATGTAAACTATTCCATAAAACTACTAGGATATAGATGATAGATTTAATGTCTGACTCATCATGTGGTAAACACTTCAGACTATTGCCATACAGTCCCACTTTTGAATCCTCCTAAACTTTATTTTTGAAGAAATGTTCAATACTTATAAAATTAAACAAAGAGGATTAAGTATCAAGGCAAGATATTACTTTCTCTGTCAAACTGTAAAAAGAATCAAGATAAACATGACCTACTTAACATCCTATTTTAACTAATCTTTAAAAATTCCTGTTGGTCAACATGTGAAAAAGGGACAAAGTTAACTGATTAAGGAACTATTTGTTGACTCATACAATAAATAGATAATGACATTTACTTTAATAAGGTAATCAATATGCCTCATTCCAACATGTTTGCATTGTATAAAACTCAGTGCTAGCATGTGTTGAATCAATAATTAATTTCTCATAGTTGGTATTTCTTAAGAGCCAGTTACAATTAGTCCAGATGTGAATGTTAAAAAACACACTGTTTAAAAATACATTATGATATACATACTACAACCATCCTTGGCACCAGTAATGACATATTTCAGCGGATTGAAGAATGACAAGGCTGTAATGGGTTGAGTGTGTAATTCAGTTCTTCTACACACTTCCAGTCCAGAGAAAAGATTATAAACCTGATAACAGTCAAGAAATAATCAATACAGAGATTTTGAAAAATAAAAAATTGTAAACTAAATATTTGTGTTTTACTTTTACCTCCGGTTTTGTCTTATTTAGAAAACACATATAATGTACACAATATATAATGTACAAAATATATAATGTACAAAACATAAAAAGAATATAAATATGCACCATCCAAACAGTGGTTTCTATAATTTTTGTATAGCTTGAGTTATCCAATTTAAAATAGTCTGTGATCTGAATATGATTTATAAACAAAATTCATTCTATGGGATCTCAAATATTTATGGGCTTATTTTGAGTTGCAAACCTATGGGCTTATTATTTACTGTAAAATTATCTACAAAAAAAAAGTTATAATCCTTTCATGATATTTTAAAACTTTAATTTTAAATATTATTATAATTTTATATGTAATTTTTCAAGTCCATTTAGTTGATGTTAATTATAAATTAATACAAGATTTAAACTGTTAAAAATGTATTAGTTTTGTTTTCTAATTTACTTAAGCTGTTCCATGCTCCATTGGCATATAAAAAGAATGAATTCTTCTTTTTGTCTGTTCTGACATAAAGACAAAAGAATGTATTTTTATCTGTGTGTATTTCTGAGAATTTTATTACACTATGTTGTTTTGTATTAATCAAATTCTGTATTACTGTTTTTTTTATGTAGTGTTTTTTATAAATAGTATTTCTTTTTAATTTTGAATTAAGTTTTTCGGAGGGATTTTGAGGTACTTTTATTTTGTGTGTGTGTGTGTGAGGAATCATACTCTCAATGAGTCAAACTAAAGTTAATGGTACCTTAGTTTTGCATACCTCTTAGCTTTGTATAAATTTCTATTATAAGCCAAACCAATTTCTTTAATGATTAACCATAGTTGCTTAAATTTTGTTAGCATTTAATAAAGCCTTACCACAAGACCAGTGCCTACAGCACAATACATTTTCTGGGACTTGCTAGCAGTATCCTCTAAAACTACAGCTGCAAACATATTTTCTTCTCCAAATGTTGTTCTGATTGTTTTTCTTGGAGTCAGATATTTGGCTCGATAGCGAAATATCCAGGACTAGAAAGAAGTAAAAAAAGCATTAAATACATATATATTTAAACTTATAGAAAATTTCTTTGCATATAAATGTTTGCACATTTGTGATAAATTAATTTCTTTGTATAAATAATCTATTATAAGGGAAAATGGTTCTGTTTCTATCTTTTGTTCTGCTAATTTTTGTTGATTTACTTTATAATAGAAATAAAATTGTTTGAAATAAAATAACTCACAGATATAAAATGTGGACCGATTGTTACGAGCTCTCCAGTTTTTTCATTATAAAGACCTATGGTTACTGAACCAATTGCTACAGATTGTGAAATGATCATAAATTCTTTAGTCATCAGCTGAAATTCAATAAGTTAAATGAAAAAAAAAAAAAGGTGAAAAAAATATTATCAAACTGTTATCTCTGATGTGCAACTTGACAAATTAAAATATAGACTAAATAATATTTAACAAAAAGAATGGTGAATGTCACACTCCAGTTAACAGACATGCTAAACCAGGTCAAGTGGGGAAATGTACTGGTCCATTGAAAGGTTGAAGAGATATTTTTATAAACAAATGCCTGGATCATTAAAGAAAATGTTCCAACTCTCAAACTAAATTAAAACATTAAATTAAAACATTAGATATAAAATAGTGATCTTTCAGAAAAAAAGGTACAGGGGAGATTAAAAAAAGTAAATAGGTCAAGAAAAGTTCCTTAGAAAAGATGAGTATTAAGATATAGTGGAGGTAAAAATATTTCTTTAATTAAGTTTGAAATATGTAAGTATATATATAATTTTTAATAAGGATGTAAAATTCACCAGCTTCTATGAAGAACAACTTTGGCTATCAAAAATAAGCTATAAATATATTTATCTACTGGTATGAAATTGCATATCTATTACTTAATTATGAAGTGTCGAGTCAGGCATCAGTCAGAATAAAATTTTCAATTCATTGAGCTCATTAATTTGTGGCACTTACAAAGAGATCCTCTTCTCCATGATTCCAAACAACATACTGGTCAGTCTGATTACAATAAACAAATCTGTTCAGCTTAATCTCACATTTCACAACATCCTTTTTGATCCCATCTTCTTGAAATAGATGAAAATTATGCCCATCACAAGATAAATATTCCTGAAAAAAAATGATGTATCTGTTACATATAATGCCTTTACGCAGATTTGTGTTAACTGATTATCAAAATTTTTATGTATTAAGCTCTCTCCCGTGCCCATTGTGAATCTAACCTTGTGCTCAGGAATATACATCACTTGATGAATCATCTGATGATGGTTCAGCTTTCTATCTCTGTAGATGCCATGTGTCAGAGTCACGTCTTTGACATCTGCTTCCTCTAAAACCTTATAAATTTAGTCATCATTCATATGATATGGAACAAGTATTAAATGAATATTCAAAAAAATATATATTTTGAACAATAAACCTTTTCATTTCACACACCAACAAAAATGCTGTCTATATGGAACTGTCATTAACATTAACTTGCTGGAACTCATTTTTTTAATCCTTCAATGGAAATGCCAGCTAGCAGTATAATTTCTCCCCCCCCCCCCCCCAAACTTCTGGCAAGTAAATTTTAGTAACCCTATGTCTTGTTTCACTGATTGTTTACATTTATATGTATACAAACACTGGCTAAACCCTATGATTTGTTTTCCTGGCTATATATTGTTTACTTTCCCAAGGACCTCTCCCATTTTTTTTCTTATAACAAGAATAATAAGGTCCACAAATAAACACTCCCCTTACATTCCTTTTGGCCAATGAATTTTAGTATATATTATATATTACTATGAATTAGACCAGCCCATAAATTTGAGCATCATTTCTCAGCCTCCCTCCCCCCCCCCCTCTTAAAAAGTATACTCTATTCAAGTCTTATTTAAATTATCTGGCTATTTTTCTACTTTTCAGTTCTTATTCAAAATATTTGATAGGCCCTATGAAATATTAGGTCCTGGACCCATTTTTCTTATTACATCCTGCAAATTATAACAGGAAGTTTTATGTTTAATACGTTATTATGTTTCTTTTAAAAATTCAGTCTTTTCTACCTTAATATTCAAAATGTCTGCAAGGAGATCAGCTCTGGGCCAAATTTGAAACTGGCCATTTATGTTAAAATTGTCACTTATCACACGTGGCAAGTGTGCTTTACAAAATGAAAAAGACATATTTATAAAATTAAAGATTAGTCTAACCTTTTTAACACTCAGGACAGACTGCCTCAAAGTATCCCAGCATTGTTTTGCTCTTTCATGAACTTCCTGTTGCTTATGTTTGACAAAAATATCAAGTTCTGACTTCTCCATGATCACTTTCTTGGTCAGCTTTAATCCACATATGGATTTTTTAATTTCAGGTTCACATTATCATATTTAAGTCAAATCTAGCAATATGAATAGGCAGAGTAATGCAGATTTTCTAAATTTCAAATATAAATGGGCATATGCATGTATGTCAATTAAGTACAAAAAATTGCAATGCTATTTAACCTTGGTTAGACTAGTATTAGAATATTAAATGCTTCCTATGTTTGGGACCCCTCAACTCAAGAAAATATAAAGAAACTGGAACAGACACAAATTAGAGCTGTGAGATTTATAATAAATGAATACTCAAATTTGACTTAGACTAAGACTGCTTAATTGATTCTTATGGATATTTGTCGTTATTACAAAGACTCTTTCCCCAAAATAAAAACATTCACATAAATAGAACAGACACAAATATAAAGAGTTCAATGAGTGACTATACACAGAGGTCTTAATTCTTTTCATTGTTTTTCTGGCTGATTCAGGCAACCCATTTCATTTCTCTAATGGTACTAGGGAAGAAAGAGCACTTGTGCAAATTTGTCCTAGCTTATGGAGTAGCACTGATACAGTTTGACAGAGTAAAAATCGAACAAGTTTTTGTACCATTTGGTTATAGTCTTGATTGATAGAAGTAGCCCACTTTATGACAACTTGACGTAGTTATGATGGAGCGGGTAGATGTTGTCTTATAAGATTATTCTAATTTTAGCTGAGACATTTTTGTTCCACAAGTTCATTTAAATATGGTAGTGTTGATGTCTAAGCGGCGCAACAGTTTAGATGAAATAATGCCTTACCAACAAGTTATTCCATATGTTAACAGATTTTGCATTGTCGCACAGTAAAAATTATCTAAGATCTTCTTATGTAGTTTAAAGCTATTAAGTTTGTATCTAATAGGAAAATAGCTGTCCAATTTTCTTTGCCAGAGTTTCAAGGTGGTATTCCCACAAAAGCATGTTGCCAACAATGACACATAGATATTTAGCTTTATTAACTTAGTTTAGCTTTATTAACTTAAAGTTAAGTCATGGGTTAACATGCATGACAAGATAATGAAGATTAAGATTGACACAAGAAATAAATAGAACATAATTTTAATTATCTTCTTTTTTGAAATAATGCCTGTAATCTATATTATATTAAATAAATATGATCAATATGAATGATGAGAATTACTTTTTTTTTAATGTAATGAATAAATAATCATAAATAATAATGACAATAATACATTTTTATGATTTTATAGAGTGTCGATGAATAATAAATGTAATTAATCATAATGTAAATGTAATTGTAAACATTTTCATTAACGTCCCGCAGTCTCTAGTCTAGATTTAGAATAATTTAGATCTAATAGTCTTTTAAGTTTAAGGGTATGATCAACAAATTGAAGAATTGATGGGTTTATACATTAATACATATTATTATTATTTATTAATATTATGGATTTAGTGGATCTAACATTAACATAGATTCTAGAACTCCACTCACTGACACTTACTACTACACAGATAGATCTAATACTTGACTTCCGTTTTCAGTTCGCCTAAAATGTAAACATCTCCATGGTGCTTGCACTGAACTATATATTTTCTTTCTAAGTATTGCAAGTGTGTTATGCCACTTATATGCATACACTTTACTCATAATTTAGGCCTAAAGCGTGCTGTGGGTGAACTGTGGCATAATATGTACGCAGTCATGCAGAATTTTTAAAGAGAGGGCGGTCCCCTTTATTTCTTTATAATTGAATATACTCTAGATTTACGCAATGAATGCTCATCAGTCTGATCAGTAGTGTGTGTGTGTGTGTGTGTTTTTTTTTAGGTAGGCTAAAAAGTGTAGACAGTGTAGATCTACTATCATAGAATATTATGTTCATTGACAGTAGATACACATCACTCTGTAGCCAACTAATATATCTTTGTAATCTGGGGTTTAAAAAAATTGCTTTTACTAATGTGTCTATAGCTCTGGGCCGCCGCTATATAATTATATACCTATTGTGCAAACTGTGCATTGCTTGCAGGCGGCCGAATGTAGGGGTGGTCAAATCATTATTTCAAAGTTACCTTTATTTTTTTAGTTTCATTAAAAAAAAAATAGGACTCCTCATTATTTTAATATTTTAAATAAATTCTAATTATTCCATCATCCTTTGAAAACTATTTTAAAAAAAAACGATATTCGTAAATAAATTAAGAAGCTATTTTGGAAACTTTTAAATAAGAAAAAATGGAGCGCCGCGCGAGGGATTCCCAAGGTTTTTTCCATAGGCGGCTACATATTTCTGACCTTGTGTTAATTATGATCTAGGTTCACAGTCAGCAATAAACAAACAACAACCATTAGTGTCATGGCGGAGAATGATCCTTTATTATATTGAACGCGTGCACCTTTATCAACATCCCCTTTTCTTTAAAAAAAATAAAAAAAAATATAACATTTAGGGGAGTATCATAAAAAAAAATAAAACAAAACTACAACATAAACAACTAAACATAACATACATATATACGCTTCAATGAATATGAAACATATCACATTTAAAAATCAACATTCAATTGTTCATTAAGACACATAGTCATTGAATCTTGTCGGTTTCTTCAACTGATCCCTTGGTCGCAGGGAATGATGAGTTGATGAGTGGCGAATGTGTTGATCATGAGTTCTATTGTCCTGTATATTGTCATCAGTATCGGGGAATATATCTTCTTCTGTTTCTCTGTTCGGGTTGATATGCACTCTGTTTTTTTGGTACACTGCACCATTGTCACCTCGAATAATGTAAGCTCTCTGATTGACTTGAGACTGGATTCTTCCACGTCTCCATATAGAGTCATTAGGAGATTGGAAATAGACCATCTGTCCAGTTCTCAGCTGACTTAAATTTCTTGACCTCTTATCATAAGATGTTTTTACACCCATCTGACGTTTTTCTTTCCTTCTCATAATGTTCTCTTGACATGTAGAAATCTTAATGTTACTCCTTTTGTTTGGTATCAGTGTTCGAGTCATCCGACCAAAAAAACATCTGAACTGGGCTTAGATTTGTGTCTTGCCTTGGAGTATTTCTAAATTCCAGGAGGGCTTCATAAGCATCTGACTTTGATTCTCTAGATTTCTTCATTATGTTCTTCAAAATTTTAACTGCTGACTCAGCCTTTCCATTGGATTGATGGTGTCCTGGAGAAGATTTCAAATGAGTCACTCCCCATTCCATCATAAACTTGGAAAAATATTCCGATGTGAACTGAGGTCCGCTATCAGATATACAGACTTTGGGCACCCAATATCTTGCAAATAAAACTTTCAGTTTCTTTATAATTGCGTGTGTTGTTGTCAACTGCATGTTTTCTACCTCTATGAAATTTGAATAATAGTCCACTATAGCTAGATATTGTTGGTCACACATTTGGAATAAATCAATTCCAATCTTGTCCCACGGAGAAGAACCTATTTCGTGCTGTATTAATTCTTCTCTCTGATTTGCTGGTTTATTTTTCTGACAAATGTAACATGAGTTGGCTATTTTCTTTATTCGAGTTGATAATCCAGGCCAGAAAACTGTTTCTTTTGCTCTTCTTTTCATTGAATCTACTCCCAGATGTGCTGCATGGAGTTTTTCTTCTATTTCCTTGCGAAGTGATATCGGTATGATTATTTGTTCTCCTTTCAACAAGAGTCCGTCTTCGTATGTTAACATGTCTCTTAGTGAAAAATATTGTTTGAGTTCAGGTAAACTATTATGTTTGTCTAGCCATCCATTTAGGATATACTGAATAAGTGTTTGCATTGTTCTATCTTTCTCGATTCTGACTTTCTCCAGCACTGCATCTGGCATTGCTAGTCCGACTGAATTGACACAAACATCAGGGATATCACTCTTTTCCTCTGATGGGTCTCTATTCAAAGTATCAGCTATGAACAAATTTTAGCCTTTGACATATTGAAACTGGATATTGTAACGATAAAGACGCATCATTAGACTTTGTAGCCTTCTCGGAGCAGAACTGAGTGGTTTTTGAAGGATGTTTTCCAGTGGTTTATGGTCATTCTGAACTATAACTGTCCTGCCATACGTATACTGGTCAAAACGCTCCAAACCAACAACCACTGCTAACAATTCTTTTTCAATCTGTGCCCATCTTTTCTGAGTATCAGTTAATGATCTAGAAGCATATGCTATTGGACTGCCATCTTGTAATAACGCTGCTCCCAACCCATTTTGGCTACTATCTGCTTGTAATGTAAGCTCTTTGTTAGGGTCAAAATATATCAATGTGCCATAAGTCGATATTTTCTGTTTTATCTTGTTGAAAGCTCGTGTGCATTGATCATACCAAACAAATGGTGTGTTCTTTCTTATCAACTCTGTTATGGGCTGTAAATCTGTCGACAAGTCTGTAACAAATCTTGCAAGATATTGAACCATGCCACAGAATCTTCGGACTGATGAAATATCCTTTGGAGCATTCAAACTCAAAATCGCAGATACTTTGTTCGGGTCTGGTTTTATTCCTGCTTCTGTAATAATATGACCCAAAAAATTAATTTCAGCTGTTCTAAAAACAGACTTTTCGTGGTTCAGTTTAATCTTATTTTCTTGACATCTCTTCATCAGCTCTCTTAGGTTAATATCATGATTTCTGAGTGCTTCTTCTTTCGTTCTTCCTCTTCCTACCACTATAATATCATCAACGTAATTGAAAAAGCCTTTCAGTCCTTCTAGTGCTAAATTTAATCTTCTCTGAAAAATTTCGGAACTCACTTTCAGACCAAATGATAATCGTTTCCATTTGTATCTACCAAAAGGGGTTATCATTGCTGTCAAATTAGATGACGCTGTGTCTAGATAATCTGACATGCCATAAAGCTTCTTGCACATCCAATTTGCTGAATATTTTGGCATCGTTCAAATCTGACAATATGTCATCTAAAGTAGCAAGATTATAGAATTCCCCTAGTAAAACTTTATTCAGGGCTTGTGGATCTATGCAGATCCTATTTTTTCCATTAGCTTTTTCCACAATTGCCATCTGACTCACCCATTCTGTAGGCTCTATCACTGGTTCTATGATTCCTCTCTGCACTAGGGTCTTTAACTCCTCCTTTCTTGTAAAGCAATAGGGATCTTTCTACACGGCAGAACCTTGGGCTTAATGCTGCTATCAATCTTTAAGACACTTCTCCTAAGTCACCCAAATCACCAGTAAACTTTGGACTACAGTCTTCTTCTTGGTTATTCACTACTGATGCTATGAACCTATCTTTTTTTACTTTGATTAACTTCATTCTTGTTAAAGTTTCATGACCTAGAAGGCATGCTAGATTATTTGGTACAACTATATATTCCGCCTCAAATGTTTCGTTAGTTTTCTCATTTCTCGTCGTTATAGTGGCTTTCCCTATGGGTCTCATTTCAGTCTTATTCCACATTAGTAATCTTTGCGTTGCCTTTTCTATCTGATTCTTATTTACGTATTTTTCCTGGATGGTATTTACATCAGCTCCACTATCCATTTGAAACCTTACACGGTGACCATTTACTGTCATAACTGCTGTCATCCTTTTCGTTTTGTGGTTCTCCAAAGACATCACCCATTCATTTTTTACCATCATGACATCAACTCTTGTGTCCGACTGCAGCTGTCTTTCATCGTTAGACATATTATCTGATACCTGCTGAACTTTCTTTTTGCACATCACAGCAAAATGATGTCTCCCCTTGCATGCTAGGCACATTTGACCCCATGCAGGGCACTTTTCTTTAATGTATTCGTGAATCCTTCCACAATACCTGCATTTACCTTTCTGAATGTTTGTTCTTGAGGGTGTTGATACTTTCTCAATGATTGGAGGGTCGGCTTGTATTTGTCTCAACTGTTTGTTGGCGGTCTCGTATGCTCTGCAAATATCTCTGCACCTTTCCAATGTGAGACTACTATCTTGTAACAATTTCATTTTGAGGCATTCATGTCTAATACCAAGAACTACTCTGTCTCTAATCAAGCTATCTTCCAGGCGTTCAAACCTACACGTTTTTGCAAGTCTTCTCAAATTTGTTATGTACTTTTCAATGTCCTCGCCTTCTTGCTGTTCACGAGTATTCACTATTGAAAACATAGCGCTCATAAGTTTCATTCGTTTTTCCAATGCAAAAACTTTCAAATTTGTTCACTATTTCTTCCATCTTTCTTTCTTTTCCCTTCTCAATTTCAAGACCTTCATATATGTCCATCGCTTTTATCCCTATAATTGTTAGAAAGGTGGCCACTCTGACCTCCTCTGATTCTTCCGA
The DNA here is from genome assembly GCF_947242115.1 of Biomphalaria glabrata. Lineage (NCBI taxonomy): Eukaryota > Metazoa > Mollusca > Gastropoda > Planorbidae > Biomphalaria > Biomphalaria glabrata. The sequence goes on from NC_074717.1 coordinate 32,311,823, forward strand.
CAATTTAGTGGCTAACTCATAGTTTCGCCAGCTCGGTGAAACTTTTTGCCAATTAGCGGCCATGTTTCCTTCTACCTCGAGCGGCTCGGGTACAGGAAGGAAATTTCTAGCTGCCATTGCACGGCGTAGCCTTGAATTGTTGCCTATTTATTATTGCAAACAATAAACCTTTATATACTGATTAATGATTACCTTTGATCATTAATACACCGCTGCCACCATGTTAATTATGATCTAGGTTCACAGTCAGCAATAAACAAACAACAACCATTAGTGTCATGACGGAGAATGATCCTTTATTATATTGAACGCGTGCACCTTTGCGCACCATATCAACACCTTGAATTTTCGAAGGTTGTCTGTAATATTTGTTTCGAATGTGTTTTGACTGATCTGCTTCTGTAAGCCCATTATACAGACCTCCGTTCGCTATATAGGCCTATACCTAGAATGTCACTTGAAAAATACTGTTGACCTGGGCTGCCTCTTAAGTAGTCCTAGTAGATTTTTTTTCCTAGATGAATAGTGCGTTCTAAAAGAAAACTCATTAATGTTGGCCTTTTTATATTCTTTCTTCTTATTACGAGAAAAAGGTGTAAATCCTAGGTGAAAGAATTTCTGAAGCTGAAAACGCCAGAATACGCTCTGCGCCGGGGCCCAGCCACGAAATCAGACCTCTTGCAGACTATAGCGGTAACCCGCCGAACGTACGTTAAATTTTATCTCCAGAAAGAACTTTATACAACGCTTAAAAATTATGTAGGCAAAACTATTCCCCACCCACCCACCCCCCCCCCCACCCAAAAAAAAACGGACTCGTTTTACATCGCTCCTCTAGGTCCCCAGGTTCTAAGAGGGGCTCGAACGAAAATTTTCGCCACCCGTAAATGTTTGAGGAACACTGCCTTATATGTGTTTTATTTCAAATGTCAAAAAATGTTATTATTTTTTTATAAGTGACTTAATGTACTTAAGATTATTTATTTTTTATAAATTCAAGAAAAATATTCAGTGTTGAGTTGCTTCATTTTGCTCTAGTGATGTGTTGGATAAATTTGTATAGGCACCTCCTAATCAGCATATGTCAGATATGAATGTAAACACACCTATATCTATCCAAAATACAATCGTGATAATCATTATCAAAGTTTACTGAACGTTTAAAAAAAGGTTAACCGTCATTGGCTTTTGTGTTTCGAGTCACTTTATTCTGCTTTTAATGGTTTGTGTAGGTTGTTTTAGGAATAAATAAATAAAGACGACTTTACAGGTACAATAAAGGAGTAAATGATTAGGGCGATGATTAGGGTCTTATTAATTCTGTAAAGACACGAATATAATTCAGAAAGGATTATTTTTTTAAATGCTCTTCAAAAGAAAACAAAAATAGATGCGACGCATTACGAATGCATGATTTTGAAACGCAGCCTTAGTAATCCTTTATAGAATTAATTATTATCGGAATGTCTCGCTTTTAAAGGATTCACAAATAGTTTATCTGACACACACAAAAAGGGTATTTGCAAATACATGTATAATTAATACCGGCAATTTCAAAATTTGAGTGAAATAGAAAATAAAATCCTTGAAATTGTATAAGCACACACATAGGCTACTTTCACGAAAAATTAGATTGTACACCAGATACGTCTCATACCGAACTAATCATTATTATTATTGCTTCTGTTTCTTATATACCTCATGTTGCAATACATAAACATTTTCTGGGGTTTCACCCAATTACTGATACAACTGGAGAAGCACTTTTTGTAACGTCGCAATAGAAAATAAATGCAAAGTTAAAATTGGAAATAAAACATCTAAGAGGGCATGAGGTGATACAAAAAGAGTGCAAGTATGAAAGGGAACAAAAGGTATGATATACAAAAATGGATTTAAATTAACGCTTTTTGTACAGTGTCCAACTCAGCCGTAATACATTTAATTTTGTAGAAAAAAAGGGGGCATTTTTTAATTTCACAAGCAGGAGGCCACAACCCTCGCGGCGGCCCTGATCCAGCTATATTCTGACCAAAAAAAAAAGAAAAAAAAAAGCTGAGATGAAAACGGCTATTCAATGTGCTTTATTAAATGGAGCCCTTGCAGTGACTAGAAAACTGATCGATGTAAAAAATATTTATTTAATTGGGGGTGGGGGTGAACCTCGAACCTCCACGAGCATCACCCGCCTTAGAATTTAGTGATTATAACTAGGCCTAAATGTTATTATTTTTTCGGGCTTTTGCTTGAAGTTTGGGAAGAAGGGGGAGACTCGACCCCCTGGCTACACTCGTGGAATTTGGTAACTATATATATACATATTATTATTATTATTTTGGGGAGGAATGAAACTTCAATTCTCCTTGGACTTTGGTAACTGCGTAGGCCTACTTTTTTTTTTTTTTGGGGGGGGGGGGGAGGACTTCAAATATCCCTTGGAGCAGTGGCGTAGCTAGGGTGAGGAGAGGATGGGGAGAATTTGAAGATCTCTCGGGCCCCTATTTATAAATGAGTGTCCGAAATTTGTTTTTAAATAAATTAAATATTATGTCACTGTCATGTAATCTTGCTTATTATGTTGTAATATAAGTTAGTGACCCTGTTGTATGTATTCCACACAGATTATTAACTCTCCGCGCGGGGTAACTTTCAATTTCAAGGAATGACATCCATAGCGCTGACTAGTGCCGTGTTGCTCTCAAGAAGTAACTTGGTATATAGGGTAGTTTATTACATCATCCTTACCATTTAAGAAGAAGCCTGATAAGAGCACTGAAAACAAAGGAGTCCATGAATGTGTCGATGAAAAGTATCACTATTCAGATGATTCATACAAAGATACAGCAGTAGAAGAAGTGAAAATGTCTCTTGGTGACAGAAGTAGTGATGAAGAAACTCCAAGGGAATACCCTTTTAACACAATCAGAGAAAACATCTCAAGTAAGTGATACAGGTGATGAGTCAAGTGATAATGGTCTTCCAAAATAACTTTCTCCCTAAGTGGAAAAAGCTGTAATTAAGTACAAAGACTTCGGATATATCAAGCCTGGAATTTTATCTGAGGAACTGTGAGCATTGCTATGTTAAAGCGTAGCTTAATTTTCCTAAACAAAGATAAAGGGTATTTGTTTCCAATACAGTTTACCCAAAATAAATCACGAAGTTTGACATCATGGTTCACTAGAAAGCTTCCAACAGGAACATTTACAACCGATCTTGGCTCCTTTTCTCTCCACACTTTGGATGTCTGTTTTGTTTTACATATGTTCTGTTTTCTGAGGCATCAGAAAAGACATCTAGTGTATTAAGCAAACCAGGTGTTGGTTTCACCAAATAGAAGAAACCTGAGAGACTGAAAGTACATGAAGAAAAAGTCCACCACAGACACGCTTTTTTGAAGTGGAAGCTGGAAGAAGAAAAGCTTAAGGCAGAACCAGATGAACTGTCACATATGTTTCATGCGCAAATTTTGAAAAATCAGCAGTATTGGAGAAATATTCTGAAGCGTGTAGCAGCAGCTATTAAGTACTAAGCAAAAACAAACTCAAGCTTAAATGGTCGCAACGAAAAACTGAATTTAATTCACCCAATCCTGGGAACTTCCTAGCATTTTTTACATTTACTGCAGAATTTGATGAAGTTACGAAACACCACTTACATAGAATCGAATATGGGAAGACACATTTTTTGTCACCAAAAATTCAAAATGAGTTTATCAAAGTTCAGAAATGTTGCTTTGGATTTATGTCTAAGAGATAGACGGCCATAGGTTTGACCTCTGCACAGATCAAAGTCCAGTCCAATGTCTTAAAGAGTTTCCAGAACATTAAGTTCTTCATAATGTTATCCATCAGGTTTCAAAATTTCAAAGTAACCAATAAATGATTATTTTATTTCAAAATTATCAACATTCAAGTAACGAATTATTGGGGATACCTGTTCTTGATGAGCTGCTGTAGATCTCCCTCCACATCGTCAATTCATCCAATCCATCGTATTTGTAGTATTATTGATTCCCACAATTAAAAAAAACAACAACTATTAAAGCATAACTGCAGTTTTCATAAGCGTAGGCCTATAGCCAGGCTGACGTTACAGTCACCAAATTCCACGAGCGTATTATGCGTATATGTTTTTGAGGGTCACCTCTTCCTCATTCAATTTTTTTTTCTGAAAGAAAAATACTAAAGTTTCTCAATTCTATAGTCGTATAGCAGGGGGGGGGGGAGGGGGGGGTTCTCCCAATAAAGTCACTATGGGCTTTATTAATTAAGTAAATCTATGAGGAAAAACTTACTGTCACAATATTTCAGGCGGTGATGTACACAACTTTCCCCCTAAATTAAAATAGAAAAATCAAAATTATCACAGTTATTACCATCTTTTTCGTTTTGTATGTGTCCTCATTTTACCACTTTATTCCCATTTTCGTATCAAGTTAAAATTTTGGATATTTATTTATAGTCAATGACAATGTATGAATATTTATGTCTATGATCATAACATAATCAAAATAAATATGCAAATATATTAATCATTAAGTGCAATTTTTTTTATATAATAAGGGAGCTTATTCCCGGAGTATCGGGATAAATGGCTTTTTTTTTTTTTTTTGCTGTTCTTTTTTTCTTTTGAATTATTATTTTTAAAATATATATTTTGGTTTTTAAGTTCCAAATACTTGGGGGGGGGGGGGGGGGAGGGGGGGAGAGAACGCTGAGGGATATCTACAGTCTAGAATCTAATTCTATAACATAATCAAAAAAAAAGGGGGGGGGGAGGGAATCCTCCGAACATTGATCTCGTAAATTTAGATAACAGAATATAACATAGTAAGTAGATCTAGATCTAGATTAGAAACATAATAAAATTTAATTCTATAAGCTTTTCTTTCTTTTAAAATAAACACAGGAAACACCGAGTTTATAAACCAGCTGAGATATAGATCTAAGATTTAGAAAAAAAAAGAATAAATTCAAGCGTTTCCATGGTAACGATGTAAATTAAATCCAAATTCGTAAATACTGTTTTAACAACGAAACCAATTATTACAACTAGATCTAGAATATATTTCTATTGTAATTTTCTAATTCCCGAAATTTTCCCACATTAAATTTTAGATCAAGATCTGGAGGTAGATAAAAATATATATATATATAAATATGTCATTGTGCAAAATACATCCATAAAGCAATATAGCATGATAGGAGAATCGATATATATAGTCCTCTATTGCCCGTGACTGAGGCGGATGTTAAGTAATTGATGCGCATGCGCAATAGGAATAACGTAGAATTGCTTTTATAGTAAACTGTTCAGAACCACAACAAATCACCCAAATGTCACTCGCTGTGAAGAATGCGATGTTTTCCATAGAATCTACATGTGTGATATGACGATGAAAAAGTCAAACATAAAGGCTATAAAAGTAGCTTCGCAAACACATCATACTGAAAGTTCAACACAAGGTGAGACATCTAATAGATTTGGCGTTGAAACAGAAAATCACACACCTACGATTAAAGCTAGATCTACATTGCCTACAAATAAGCGAGGGCATTATCATCTTCAAATTCACCATAATTTGCAGTCTTCATATCAGAATATATACCCATGTAGCCCAGATAATTCTCAAAATACTGAATTAACTAACCATGCTCGAACTCGCCTTAGGAATGAACATCAGTCCTTTTTGTATCCTAACAATTCAGTTAGCAATCTAATTACAGAAGAGTGCAGTCAGAGAAAAAGGGAAAAGATGGGACTCTTTCGGAATTTGAGACGTAAATTCTCTTCTCTTTCAATACGGAAATCAGAAGGAGCAGATTACAATGGACATGCCAGCGAAAGTCAATCTCCAAATATTACATGCTGTAGACTAAAAGATAAAAATGTGCACTCTTGTAATATTGAATCTTGTTCAAGCTCTGTCTCGTTAAGCTGTGATAGCTTGAACTCCCCTTTAAAAACCTATATGTCTCCTAAACTGAATGAATGGCATTCAAATACAGATCATCACGACATGGATATGCCTAAAGATAAACCAGGCTGCTTATCAAAAGACATATCTAGGTTTAATCCAGCTTCTTCTCACTGTGATGACTGCTCTTCTGAAGAAACTGTCTCTGATGGCGTTGAAGTAACAATAAACACTAACAAAAATGTGCATTCAGAGCCTGTTTACGAGTTAGCAGATTGTGTAGATTATGATCCTATTAAAGATCAGCAAAAAATTTGGAGTCCTAAGGTTTGGAGTTTAACACAGGAATTATTTCGATTATCTAAATTTGGGTGGTACTGGGGGCCTATAACACGGAATGAAGCTGAAGATAAATTGACCAACCAACCTGATGGTGCTTTTCTTGTTCGGGACAGTTCTGATGAACGATATCTCCTCAGCCTCTCATTTCGCTCATACGGACGCACCTTACACACTCGTATAGAACATTGTAATGGGATGTTCAGCTTCTATGCACAGCCTGACACAGAGGGTTATCCCTCCATTGTTGACTTAATTGAACACTCCATGAATGACTCACAAACTAGCATTTTTTATTACTCCAGATCCCGTTCCCCCGGTGCTCCCCAATTTCCAGTGCGTTTAACAAAACCTGTCTCTCGTTTCACACAAGTGCGATCATTACAGTATTTGTGTCGCTTTGTTATTCGTCAGTATACTAGATATGATCATATTCAGCAATTGCCATTGCCGACAACTCTTAAAGGATGGATTGAAGAGAACCAATATTAAACAAAAGACATTGCATTTTGGATGTTTTTGTGCATTTGCAGGTGACACTGAGAAGAAAGATTGTTTCATGTTTTCATCAACCATCATCAATGTTTTTTAAAACATTTTTCTACTTTGTTGTGAATTTTTTGTTGATGCCTTAACACATTTCTGTCTATAAATGTGTGCACACTATATTGATTGGGAAGTTTTGTTGTGATAGGCCAGATTGTATCTAATGTTTACCCTTTATTTTGTTAAAATGTTTCTTTCACCTCATTTTTATATATGTAATATTCATTTTTAAAGCTTAGTGATATTACTATTTGTTTCAATGTTAAAACCTGTGTTAGAAATTGACATATTTTCAATACTTCAGTTGTATTTACAATAAAATGTTTATAACTGGGCAAATAAAACATTTTGCCACTTCAGAATGTTTTTATCCCCAAAGATATACAGACAAATTAACTTAGTTAAATTAAAACTATTTTTGTGAATACCAATGTAAGAATGCTGACATTTAATTTGCTAAATGTAAAAGTGGTAAGATTATTAAAGGTTGTTTTTTTTGTTTTAGTCCTTCAAATGAAACAATCTATTAGATTTTAGAAGTAATTGCCTGCGGGTTTGTTGGTTGATAAAAGGTTTTATTTAATTTATTGTACAATTATACTAGTTTGACTTTTCTGAAAATAACTATTAGATTTGCCTTAACAATTCACTTTCAAAACAAGAATTTTAAAACTAAGAGATAGTATTTTGAAATTCATAGCTAATATCATTTGCAAAGCAGCAGTAACTAAAATTGAATAATCATACTACTAAAACATTAACAACAACATTAAAAATATAAACAAAGCAATTGATTTTAAACTGTTTGTTCATGCTTATTTTAATTTATATAGCATCCTCCTCTAGTGTGTCCTATGTAAAAAAAAATAAAAAATGAAGACAATTATAAACTAAAATAAGCAAAGCAAAGGAAACTTTCCCCTTAAAATTGTGGTTTTAAAACTTGCTGCTTATTAAGCAATTACAAACATAGAGAAAAGTAGGATGGGCAACTCAAAAATCACAGTGCCTTGGTGACTTTATTTTATTATTATTTTTTTGTATGTACCGGTAAGTAAAGTGTCTTTTCTGATCGTGATACATAAATCATTTCTCATTATTCACACACAGACATTTTATTTTTTTTTTTAAATGAGGGGAGCTAGAATCTGTATCCTAGATTTTAACAAAAAATGGTTTCAGTAGTTTCACAGCATCTTCTGTTGCCAACTCTAATCATTTCCTTTTTTAAAAATAGTAATGTAGGTTTTTTTTTGTTTTTTTTCCAAACATTTTGAAACTAATGACAGACTCAAAACAAAAGTAAAATGACACTATTTTGACATTGACTAGGCTGTATGATGACAGACTTTGTATTTATTGTTTGTTACTAATGACTGACTAATATAGTAACTTGAGAATGCATATATACATGGCAGTAATTTTTTGTTTAGATGTGCTTTTGCTCAATAGTGTAGCAATGTAATAAGTAAGAAGATGTCCAAAGAATTATGCACTTCATTGGTTTACCTTCAGTCTGATTGATTTGAAAACTAATATTTTACAAATGCTCTTTCAAGTATAAATGAATCATTGTTTTTTGTTGTTGTTGATTGCTTGTGGTTAATACATTTCATTTGTATATCTTTAAGAATATGTCTTTAGTAAATATTTAATGATTATTGAGGAATGCTAAGCCATACTACACATTGATTAAAAAATATATTTTTGGGTCAACTGTTTTTTTCCCAAACAACAATAGAAACAAATATTACTTGTTATTGCTATTGTAATGTTGTAACTTAGGATAAACTGACAACGAAAGGGAATGTGGATAAAAGGGAATCCAGTAGGCAAGGGTGTTTATTGAATATGGAGAATGATGCACTAATGATTCATGGGACAAAAAACACAGAGGTGATCAGGTCTTGGGTTTACCTATGCCACACAATTCAAATATTGCAAAGGCTCACATGCTTCCACCATTATGCACTACTATCAGGTGCCACCTTATGCTTCTCGGGTATTTTTGGTACTAAAATCACACCATCAATAACAGGCATCTTACTATTCCTGGGAAACACTTGCACTAAAACACAGCATCATTTGATTCTCTGCAACTACAGAATGTTTCTTAATGGCAATGACTATGGTTCATAACACTTACAGTGCTGACTCTTTCTCTAGGTCTGAAAATTGTCTTTTTAATTAGGCGCTATATACAGGTACTTTTTAACATTCATTACCTCAGAAACTGCCTGGACAAATTTGATAAAATTACATAATTTTTCTATATAATTTACTGTTATGTGGTTTGACCTGTGTTAATAGTTTTTTTTACATGTTTGCAAATATAGGCTTACATTAGGTCCATAATTTTGTTTCAGACATAAAACACACAAGTCCAGTTCACAAAGCAAATGAAGTTTCATCCTAATATTATCAATGAGGTCTTCATATATATATATACACATATTGAATGTTATTTATTCCGTGTACCATTTATGTCTGCATCGCTTGTTATTCATTTTAGGACATGGTTCACTTTAACCAATATAGAACATACAATCTTTTTTGGCTTGACACAATCTTAATCATTGATTTGATTTGAGAAGTGTTGAATGTTCATACTAAAACTATACACAACATTATGTACCATTGTATAATTTTTTGAAAAATAATTAGAATAATTTTTGGAGAAGTTATATATATAACTTTAAATTGATATATATATATATCATAACAGATGAGTCAGTTGTGTTGCTTTTTTGTTTCATCATAAAACTATTATAAGCATTTTAGTTTTGCAAGGAACTGTTAAGCTAATGTATTTTTTACATAATTTTATATATTTTGTGAATTAAATATAGTTATTCTTTAACTTTGTTTAAAGCTAGAAAAATATTTATTGAAATTAATTAAAACAGCATAAATGTTAGCTTTGTGAATAAACATTTATTTCTTCATGAATACTATTAGGAACCTTCATGCTGACTCACAGTAGGATGTCTCTCAATAGAATCATTTAGAAAAGCTGAGCTATCATAAAATCTGTAAGGTGTAATATTAATTGTTTTAGTTAAGCTCCACTTGGGTCATATTTAGTATTTTTATGCCACTTAAAACATAAACAGACTTAAAATAACAAACACCACGAAGTGATTTCATCGGAGTGAAAACAAAGGCAAAACTAATCTAATCATGAGCTTATGTTTCACATTTATTGGTGCTATGCTACATTTGTTACATGAATGATGTGATCAATTGAATAGATGTTTTATTGGTACATGAATAATGTGATCAATAGAATAGATGTTTTATTGGTACATGAATGATGTGATCAATTGAATAGATGTTTTATTGGTACATGAATGATGTGATCAATTTAATAGATGTTTTATTGGTACATGAATGATGTGATCAATGGAATATATGTTTTATTGGTACATGAATGATGTGATCAATTTAATAGATGTTTTATTGGTACATGAATGATGTGATCAATTTAATAGATGTTTTATTGGTACATGAATGATGTGATCAATGGAATATATGTTTTATTGGTACATGAATGATGTGATCAATTTAATAGATGTTTTATTGGTACATGAATGATGTGATCAATTTAATAGATGTTTTATTGGTACATGAATGATGTGATCAATGGAATAGATGTTTTATTGGTACATGAATGATGTGATCAATGGAATGGATGTTTTATTGGTACATGAATGATGTGATCAATGGAATAGATGTTTTATTGGTACATGAATGATATGATCAATTGAATAGATGTTTTATTTGTACATGAATGATGTGATCAATTGAATAGATGTTTTATTGGTACATGAATGATGTGATCAATTGAATAGATATTTTATTGGTACATGAATGATGGAATAAATGTTTCATTCTGTGCTCCAAAGTTGAGTGACATTGTTCATGTTGAGAACTTTAATTGTATTTATGCATGAATCAATTACAAAATTGAGTGCCTGCGATTTTGTATGAGTTTATTTCTTTAAATAACTTTAATTTTCAATTTTCTTAATTTACAAGTATGAACAAAAAAAAAATACTGTGTTGTAAACTAACAGAATGTTGGTTCTAATTATTAGCATTCTTTAATTACTGTCATTGGTGGCTTTTAAGCATTCTTGAATTGTAAAGTAGAATATCCTTACTTAAAAATACATTATAGATCTAATATTTATTAGAAATAAAGAGGGTTGACAGCAACTACTTTATTTTTGCAAATGTTAAATGACTCAAGTCTTTTTGTTGTTGTTTTTTTTATTTTCGTCACCAACTTTTGCCATGACCTATCATAATGTAATATTACATTGCTTTTACTTAATTACTCAACTGGCTTTTTTTTTTCACCATTTTAAAGTAAGTGAAATTGTTTCTTGAAAATGCAACTTTGTCAGATTTTTCTTTCTTGGAACTGCGACGTTCTCTGTGCATGATCATGCTTTAGCTTCATTTGATTTGAGTTCCAACTAAGCCTTAAAAGTGTCCCCTTCACATTACGTTTTATCCCCTCAAGTAGAAACCATTTTATTGAGTAATGAGTCCAATTTAAAACATTGTAACACAAAAAAAATATTTTTTTAATTTAAATTAGTTTCCCTACTGTCAGAAACAAGATTCAGCATACTATTATCTGATCTATGAATGTTATATCTATGGGCATGTTTATGCAAACTAATTTGGTGTATATAGATTCTTTTGTTTCTTCCTATTCTGCCTTAAATATCTTTACCTTTTCTTTCTCAGAAGAAACCTAGCTGCCTTTTTTTTTTTTAAAGATATGTTTGCGGTTTGTTATTATAGCTACCTTAGAGTCATATCAATGGTATGGTCAAAGTGAAAGTAGTTCTCCTCTGTTAACCTACTCCTGTGTTGAGAGTTGATTGTAATTTTATTTATTTGTTGTATTGTTTACATTGTTTTAAAATGAACTAGCTCATTAAGCACATTGAGATGATGTTGACTCAACTCTTGTACAAGTCTTTAACATGGTTTATAAAAGTTATGAGCAACAAAAAATGTTTTAACTATTAATAAATGTACATTGTTTTTCTTTTTTCTTCACCGGTTCATTGTCAACTTGATGCCTTGATACATTGTCTACACTATTAACAATTGCATAAAACTCACTAAGGGTGGGGGATATGCTTTATTTTTTTATTAAAAAAAAAGTAATTGTTCCCTCCATAATACAACTGATTGTGATGTTTTATAAAACTTTTTTTTTATTTTTGACATGTTTTCTGAGTTTAATTGTTATGACTGAGACCTGTGCTCTTGTTTGAAGATTGTCCTTCACCTTGTACAGCTGCTGCCTTGAATGTTCATTGGAGTTGTTTTTGCAATGAGAGATTTTTTTTTTTTATTAAATTTTGTACAGAGTGGTGTGTTCTATTTTGTCCTTTAAATTGACATTGTTTTTGCATTGTGTGGTTGAATAATATGACTTGAAACATGTCACAAAGATATCAAATACAGTTTTTGTTTTCGTATGGTATTTTATTTCAGAAATATCTCATAATAAATCCTTTGTGTTTTGGAGAAACTTTTCACTTTTTAAATTGATGTTTAGCATTTAGATATGTGACAGATAATTAAGTGGGGTGTTTCAGAGTGGCATAATGCTGTCTTAACATCCCATGATTATTTTTGAAATGAGTTTGTAAGAGATGTTTGAGTTGTTAACATATTTCATAATTTATATTACACTCTTTTGTGTTTAGCCTTCAGTTTGTGTTGGGTTCTTTTTTTTTTTTTTTTTTTTTTTTTGATTATTAATTGTAATAACAGCAACAACAATTCAGTTAGGCTGACAAACAAAATTGAATATAAAGGATGGAAATCAAATAGTTGCGATAATTTTTTATTGAGCATTTTAACATAAAATAATTGAAAATAAAATAATTGAAACCCATTATTTCAGAAAAAAACAAAGCTAAATTGTAAAAGTGATAAGCATAAATGTATCAAAATAATTTGTTTTATTCAGTACTATTTCAAAATTCTGGGAGTTTTAAAGAACAAAAAAAGGAACACGATTTACTGTCTACAATTAAAAATGAAATGCGTTCTAAGAACAAACAGCTAACAAGTAAAATATAAATACTTTTTTTCATCACATTGTTTCATTTAAAAAAAATTACTACAGCAACAATCAAACAACTTGATTTTGTCTTTATCTGTTCCTTGAGTTCATGCTGAGCATGTTGCGCCCCTGAAATGATGATGATCAATGTTAAATGACATAAAACCTGCCAACTAAAGAGATCATGTACATCATTTAGGGTTAAGGCATCAGAAGAACATTTGGAGAAAATGATCAAGTATTTGACATGTACACAAGCTACTGGACTCAATATTGCATCCAAGATGAGCCTAAAAGATTTGTTTGTTCACTACAATGTTGTGAGATTTTGTCTTTTAGTTTGCACCGTGTGTAGTGTCAATAGCAATAGCTACAAGGGCTTACACAGAGTGTGTACTGCTTACATAAACTGCACTGTAACAAGCATGGAAGCTCTCATTAGCATTTGTAAAGCAAAAAGCAATTACATCTATAAGGTTTACAAAAATAAAATGAAGAGCAGTCTTTCATTAATTGGTAATGTAGTTGAACTCAGTCTATATACCGGGTTTACATATAGACAATTTTAGCAGCCACTTAGGATAAAGCCACAAACTTATTTATCTACTTATATTTGCTATTATTTGGGTTTGAAATGAAGTATAAAAACTGTATAATAAACAATTTTTCTTAAAAGGAAAATAGCTAGATTAAGTGTTGAAGCATGGCATAAACCTATTTTTTTCTCAGGATTCAAAATAGTAACTTTTTTCAGTATTGGTACCTGGTATAAAAGCAACAATAAGTAAAGTAGCTACTTACCATGATACAAAAACCTTTAATTGCGTCTGATAAAACGTTACAGCTTTGTTCACACTGAAATAGATAGAGATACAATTTTAAAAACTTTAGTTGTTAGAGAAAATAAAAAAAAATGAAACTTGAGAATAGGAGTGGTAATCAAAATGATTGATTCTTGTATGGCGTATTATGAGCTTACAGCCAGACTTTATTGTATAACTTCAAACTAGCCTTATGTAGTTTAATTTCACTATCATTTACACATTCTACATGTCAACTTTTGATCAGTTTTGAGCACTTTGCAATTTGTAAAGACCTAATAATATTGATTATATTTTTCTAGGTCTATGTTGAATCAACAAATGTTAAAAAAACTGGTATTCAAAAGATGAATGTTGAAATAAATAGATATCAATTTGACAGAATGCAAAAACTTTGTCATAATAGAAATTTGATTATAATAATAAGGCTTTTCTTCGAGTCCGAAGATTAGCGAGGAATACAGTATTTCCCGTAGCTGCGCAGCCCCAGCTGTGACCTACATATTTTGCCACATCCAGGGCAAGCATAGAAATTTGATTATAACCATACTGATATAACAAAGCTTGATTTTTAAACAGCTACACAGAATTTTGTAATGAAAAGTACATTTATTTTTAAGCTTTTACTACAAATAGGATATTAAGTATTCATTCTACAGATAAGAATGTGGGATATTAAAAAGATACGACACAGTTTAAAAGAATTAGTACTGGTACCTTTTTCTTATTAGCACCAAAAGATTGCAAATCAGCCAGCCTTCGATCCAGGAAATCCCATGTATTTTGAAGATCAGTTGATTTGTCTTGAATCATATATATTTCAGTAGATTTGTAAACTCCAGCCACAGCTAATCTCTTGGTGTACCAATTGTACTACAAGGAAAATGCACCATGTTATTTAAAGAAAGAAAAGATCAACCTTTTGTTTTTAAAATGAAATCCTAATATTTCAATTTTGGCAATAAATATTCATGTGCCACTGGCCAAAAAACATTTGCATAGTAACCTCCTACAAAGGAAAGCCAAATTCCTGTAGATGAAGAAAATAGAGAAGTTGGGGCTGTCACCAAATACCATCACCAAGCAAACAAAGAGGTCACCAAATACCATCACAAAGAAAACAAAGAGGTTAAACCCCAAGGCAAGAAAAATAGAAGTGATCCAAGACTCAACTGCTGATGCAAACTAGGGTTTGACACCACAGAGTTTGGTAACACGTAGAACAAGAAGGAAAGGATGGGTCAGGACAGTGACTATGAAGATTGTTGGGTGATAGGTTGTAAGGTAATTACTATATGATACTTACATTATTTTTTTTACTTATTGTGTATGTATGCTGTAATTCCCAGTCAAAGTATTCAATACTTAAGTTAAAGAAAAAAAAACTTAAATTTTACACTTAGAGGTATTTTTTTCATTTTTAATACTCACATCTACAGATCTGTCACCAGCATAGTACCAAATGTCATCAGAGAGATTCAGCAAATTTTTCCAAGATTCAACAGCATTTTGTGGCAGGGCCTGTATAGCCATGGCCTAAAATGTAACATTTTAGTTTCAACATTTTGAATAGTGTCAAAAGCCAAAATAATGATAATTAAAAAGGTGAAGTTATTATTATTGTAAATAAGACAAAGTGCCCACACACACCTGAGGCCATTTCTCTATGTAGGGTAGAATGAGCCTAAGTCTGTATTCTATAGCATTACGAATTAATGGTTTTGTTGTAGGTTTTCTGAAAGAAAAAAAAGATACCTTTAAGCTCACTCATTTTTCATCTCAACAAGTCATTTTTATAAAACCCTTTTCATGTTTTTTTAATTCCTACGATTAGCTTTCACTTTCTTCATAGTCAAGTCTCAATTCACTCTTCAAAATCTCAAACACCAAATGTTAAAAAAAAAACAAGATTACAAAAGGTGTTTGTGCAATATATAAGAAATTATAGGATTAGTCTGTTTTGTTCTGGACAACTAGGACAATTTTATAATATACTTGTTATGCCAAAGAGTTTCTTGTTTTAAAATAATTTCTAAGGATGAAAATATATCAATTACTTTGTCAATAAATCAAAAGTCAATCAACAGCTCTTTCTCTGGCATACCTTATATCATTTCTTATAAAATACAGACATTACTTAAAAAAAGAATATGATTACGTCCTATGTGTGTCACTAAAAAAGCTTCACTGATTTTTCTACAATTACAGTAGCTACTTACTCTAAACCTTCAACCTTGGCCTTGGCAACTTCCTTCTCCAAAAACTCTTTTAATTGTGAATTACTTTTAACATAGAAATAGTTGATAAGTTCAGCACCACCTCTTGGAAACATCCCATGAGCCACTGGCGGCAAACCTTCATCCTTAGCTCCTGATAAAATAGTATGTTCACATTTTAATAAGATTAGATAAGTAAGGCTAACAAACAATTACTCAATATAAGTCAGTATTTTATTTTTAGATACATATATTTACAAGATCATAATTGTATTATGTATTATTATCCACCCTCCAACAAAAAATCATCACAAAACTACTATACTTCATGTTAGAGTGAGATATGTTTAAATAAACTTTTCTCTTTTAGAAATAGATTTAAATGTAAAGGTCATCTGTTTTCAATCATTTTTAAGTTACTTAGTTTTGAGATAACAATACAATCAAATTTATATAATTTAAAGCATTGTACTTCTATATTTGAAAAGAAATCAAGCTAACAAAATCTAACAACACATTGGATTTTTATTGTTACTCCCTTGATAAATACTGTTGTAAAGTTAAAGCAAGCAACTCAATGAAAGCTTAACTTTATTAACACCAGAACATTGCAACACAAGGTATGCGCATCTTCTTCACTATGTGGATAGTGGTGTGCAGGGCAGAGTTATAACAATATTTTATTAATATTAATAATTTTTGTTTAGATAACGGTACCAGTAGTTTGAAAGCTAAATCATAAGTTTTAACTACCCAACTACTTGTTTTTGCATTTACCATCTCTGACCCAATATCTGTTAAATCAATTTGACATCCTTTATTACTCAACTTTAAGCACTGGTATTTGAGCTGGTTAGACAACACATTAATAGAGGGCTGACCACAAAAGCCACTTAAATCTTCTACTACTTTTCTCCAAAACTTTAATTTTGTCGCAGGGAAAATTTCCTGCCTCCCCAATTTGGTATTTTAACTTTTCTTTTATTATCTCTAGATCAAAAAGTCCTGAAGATTGTTGATCATAAAGTAACTAACAATAGTACTTGCCAGCTTCAATGGCTTTCTGTGTCCAACCAAACTCATGAACATATTGAAGTGAAGCTTTTAGGATTCTTTGCTTGATGGCATGTTCATACTCTGCTTCATCCACTGTACTTTGAGATGTCTCTTGTTTCTTGAACTCTGTTTCAGTTTCAGTGTTCTTTCTGCATATAAATAAAAAAAGAAACCAAAAAAAAACACTTTAAAATACTATTTCATTTTTTCATTATTAATATTATTATTATTTAAAACATGTTTCAAATTGTATGACACTGCCAGGATGAGAATACAGAAAATCTATCGTAATACCCTTAGTGTTATTATTATTGTATCAATGTAAAAAGGTTTAAAATTGTTAACATAGTTCACTACAACAAAACCACATTTTTTTGTCTAATTTAACAGTGGCAAGGCAAAAAAACACTTTCAATAGCCTTTTTCACAAAATAAGTAGTTCTGTTAATCAAGCTAAATGAATATTAACAATATTTTCAAATTTAAAAGATAATTCTCTTGCAAACCAGTACAATTTCTCATATTGAATTCTGTACTGTTAGTTGTAAATTAGTTGCAAAGTAAGTTCTAGCTTAGGGCTCCCACTTGCTTGGGGACCCCCAAACTTAATTCCAGGGATACTTTGAATCATTTTGAAGAAAGAGCAAAGGAAATATTGCCTTATGTTGATTCTAAGGGGGACCCATGTCTCAAATAGCTTAGGACCTTTGCAAGTCTAAATCCTGTTAATAAGCTATTTAATTAGAAATAGAAACTTATCCCTCAACATTTTAGCAAGTCATTATAGTGATAGAGAAAAACAAGTGTGAGAACCTCTTGTCTCAAATACTGTTCAAACTGTTGGTCCGCAAAACTGGTCAAACATAAAACACATACAAGGAGCCTAAGATCTACAAAAAAAACATGTCCCTTAAATCTCATCTCTTAAATGAAGTTTAGACATAGTGTTCCAAAGGGCTGATTAAATTAATCAAACTTTACACTACTATTTGAGCTAGTGCACAAGTTTCAATGTCCTATATCAACGAGTACAGTTAAGGAACATCCATGTGGGAAAGGCACTAAATTGGAATGAGAAACTACAAAAATACCTCTCTGCTTGTGGGTCCTTTGACTGTTTGCCTTCACTGTTGTGTCTTCTTGTTGATGTTAAAAGTGTGCGACAAATGAGACATGAATTGTTTGAAGATCCTAAGTGAAAGAGTAACAGTGTTCTTGTGAAGAAAAGTTGAATTAGAGCATGTCAAAGTATTTTTACAGCAAATATCTACATATAAAGTTTTCAGTTACTTCTTTAACAAATGTGTGAATATTTTAGACATGCAAGAAATTTATTGGACACAAAGCTGTTGTTGTCACTCAATATGCTGTTTTTTTTTTAAATCTTTATATAGATTGCATTTAGTGATTTGATTGTAAAACTGTGCTGCCATCTAGTTAATTAAAAATATATAGTTAGTTAATTAAAAATATATAGTTAAGTTTTTTATTTGCTTATGTTTAGCAAATGAAAAAAAAATCAACCTATTATTTTAATTATAAAATCCCATATAAACATATATTCTATTAGAAAAAACAACAACAACACTAATGATTGTTGCAATGAAGGCTAAAAATATCAAATTATTTTGTTTAGACAAATATTTTATATTATTTATTGCTAATTCCCCTAAGTGATTTCTTTGATTTGGTCCAATAAACGTATTGTGCCTTTTTCTTTAGTAGAATCAACTCATCTTCAATATTGTTTCTGGTAAGCAATGCAATATTTACAAGGTGTACATTTTAAGAGGACCACCTAAATTGTATTCATTTACTAATAATCCATGCATATAGTTAGATTGTGCAGACAGGTAGTGCAAGCAAAGTCGAGATCTCACAGCCATAAAAACATGTAGAGTTCAAAGTGGTTTAAATTGTAACACCCTACAGCTGTCACAGATGAACAGTATCCATGTAAAGCAAAAGAATTCCATTTACGATGGGTGGGGCATGTACTCTATATGCCTGACAATCGCTTCACAAACGACTTCTTTATGGGTAGCTGTGTACAGGAAAGCCTTCTCAGGGGGTCAATACAAGCATTACAAATACACCCTTAAAGAGTGTGAGTTTAACATTCATGGCTGGGAAAGGATAACTCTTGTAAGCTCATCATTGTGGGAAGCTGGGAGTGTCAAGAGTTTTGAGAAATGAGGGAATTAGAACGGCCATCATGACAGAATGTAGATCTAAAACAAATGCCTGAGAAAAAAAGCAGGCATGACTGCAAGAGACCTAAGCTATCAATGCCATGTACATGGCCAGTTTTTTAAAAGCAAGGATTGGACTCCATAACCAACTTCGAGTTCACAGAAAATATGTGCTCATATTCTACTACGAAGGAGAATATATATATATTGTGAAGTTCCAAATGTTTTCATAACACTGGTCACACAGAAGAAAATATCTTGGGTACCATGTTCTAGAATATTCTGTTACCGAAATTGGACATTAGCAGACTAAGGTTTGTTAAACCTCTCTGTTTGTGTTTTTATTTAGGTTACAGGTATAGCCATCATGAAAACAGCTTTAAAAAAAAGGGGCGCAGGGGTGTCAGATTGTAGCATAAATTATGTAATTCTTTACCAACAAATTTTTTTTAGATTACTGATATCAAGTATTATATGATTAGTTGATTGAAGAACATAATAATACATAACTTTTTATTTAAGAACAAAACAAAATACATTATTGCGGTAAGATAAAGTTTTTTTTTACACTGCATACTTCATTAACTCTTGGAAGATTTTTTTTAGAGCACTTTCATTCTTGATAATTGTTATCAAATTATATGCTGTATCAGTTGTCGTTCTTATGTTTACATGTGCTTGTAACTCATCCGTAAGAATGTGTTCACGAAATGTGTGTTGTGTAGTCATTCAGCGTATTAAAGCCATACTAAGCGGACATGATTTTCAACTCTGTTATCATTATGTTCATAACAATAATCTAAAAACTGAGACTTTAATTCTTTTTCCAGTTTTTCTTATTATATCAAGCCTGTCATTTCATGCTCAAGTGATATTTGAGAAGAGAGCCCTTTTAATATCTAATATGTTAGTGGCTGCTAATGTAATAATTTTTATTCGGTCATAAAGTCATTTCCCTGTGTTAGCAAGTTTAATGTGGATAAATGATATAATATTAGTGATTTGACAATACACTAAGGTGTCTATTTATGTGTATAGTGTACCAGATACATAACATGCATCTTTTATTGCTATAATAATTATTATTCATTTTCTTTATGTGTGAATTTTGCACAATTTTTTCTAAAATTTGTTAGTACCTAAGTATTTCTAGCATTTTGTAATACACAGGTTTTGGTTTTCATGTCTTGTAATTTCAGGCTTAAGTAAAATATATATGTCAAACATATTTAGGTTTCAAGTTAATTACAGTTATTTGTTCATTTTGAAAACAAAAAAATTCATTTCATTTAACTAGCAAAACAATATGCCATGATGGGATACAAGATTATCATGTAGGAAATGAAACATTATTTTTTTTCCCATTAATTCAGTTGTATTACACAATGCTTGAATCAAAATATTTTAAAGTTAGGTGTTCTAAAGAGTTTTTGTTGCTTCAAAATGAATTGCAAATGTCTAAACTCGACCTAATTAAAATAATAACACAAAAAAATGATGTTAAAACCAACACTATTGACACTTTTATAATTTTTAATTCATTTTAACAAAAATATTTCAAAACAAAACAAAATAATTTTAAATACAATTTCTAAGTAAAACAGAAAATAGAGAAATGCTCTAAGAGATATAAGTTCATTTGAAATTCAAGTTTTCTGTTGTTGATCAATGAGTTCAGACACTCGACAAAGAAGACTTTGCATCACCTCATGAGTGTTTAATGCTTTTCCTATTAATTCTAGTTTTTCATGTCTGTTCATAGAAGGCAGAGTCATCCCTCCAACTACAACTGAAACATCAGTGTCTTTGTTGGTGTTACGATCAGAATTTTTCTCATCCATTGTGCTAGTCAGTTCCAGCTGGTAGTGGGCTTTGCTAAGGTCAAGGCCCAGCCTTAATGGGGACAGGAAGTCCTTATCAATAAACAAGAGGGCATCCCAAAAGCCAGTCAAATTTGAAACTTTGGGATCAGCGATAGCCAGGAAGCGCAGCAGATTTAAGCAAGATATAATTTGATCTGAATGTTCAAGCATATCTGTGGTTTCCTTGTCTTGCAACACAAAAGCCAACTTCAATATTTTATGAAGTCTTTTCCCAGCAAAATAATTTTCAGTGACATCACTTTGTGCCTCTTTGTTCTTCAGCTTACGCACTTGCTCAGCAATGTCATTTTTCAAGAGAGTGATTGTGTACCCCTTCAAACCTGAGTGAGAATTGGTCAAGAGGATAGTCATGTAGATCTGATAACGACCAGCTTCATTGAACAGGCTGATGAACAAAGGGTACATTTTTGTCGCTAGGCCTCTGTGATCTCTTACGGGGCAGTTGATCATAATGTTTATTACATCATTTAAAACACTCATAAACAATGGGTTGTCCAGATGTTCTGCAGTGTAAGAGTTTTTCTGCACTAAACTGACTAGCCTGTCACACAGCAGGAGGCCTTTAAAGTTAATGGGGTAGTTGGTGTTCTGTATCAAGAGACTAATCATATCTAGATGATGTTCTAGCATGTAGTCATGTCTATAGATAAATGGTAATTTCTCTACACCAAGATGCTCAACATGTATGAGATACACAAGGCAAGCTGCAGCCAAGGAACTGACATTCATTTTAAAATCCCACACTTCACAAATATCTGTGACATCTGCCTCTGGTGGCAAATGGCTATTTTCTCTTTCAGCTTTTTTTGACTGAAGCTTGGAATTTTGTATAAACCTGTGAAAGTCTGTTTCTGTTCTACACAATAACCTCATGGCATGTTCAGCACACAGTCGACTGTCTGATTTAACTTTGTCTTTTTGAGGATCATAAGTCAAGATGAGATAACATAGAGGTTGATCAAAAACACTTATAAGATGTTTTTTTAGCACTAATGATTCTGATGAACGCAGTGAGCCAATATCTATTTTCTCAACAAAAGGCTCCAAAAAGTCCAAGTAAGCCTGCAAATTATCAACTAGACGCACCACAATTTTATCCATGTGAAAAACTTTAATTTCCTCACCTTCAAGCTGAACATTTTCAGGGAGCGGCAGAGATTTAATGTGAGAAGAAACAGTCCCTAAAGTAATGTCCAGGGAATGAAAAAGTTTGGCTGACATTCTCAAAATGGTGGTCTGGACAAGGGGAAGAAATGATTTAAATTTTGTGTAGTCGATGAAGTTATCAATCTGTTCAAGCAATGCCAGCAATGTCTCCTTTGGGTTGCCAACCTTGATTATATAGACAAGGCAGCGAATACAAACATCGAAAAAACCTGGATCATTTTCATTCATTTCTGTAGTTATACATGATCCCAAATTTAAGATCATCTCCCAGAATATGCTATCCTCCTTAAGTTTATGTTCAAGGATGTAGGTCTTCAAGCTCTTTGAGTCTCTCTGTTGAATGCACTCAATAATTTGTGCAAGAAGTTTCTCTGGATCTTCAATTTTTTCTATAATTGGAGGCTCCAAGCCAGCATTTTCAGGAGCCCACATTTTTCTGTTTTACAGTGAATTAATATTCTTGATTCTTTTTTTAACTCAGAAAGCACCTGAGGAAAATAAAGAGAAAAAAATTATATGAGAGATACAAATTTAAATTACATTCTAAGTATAACATTATTTTAAAAAGTACAATATATTTCAATAAAGTACATATTTTCCAGTATTTAGCTCTACTGTTTAGCAAAACAACCACTTTAAATGAAAACAAAAAACAGGGGAGAGTAGGTTAATTTACAAAAATTCAGTGTTAAAACGTATAATATCTGCTTTTTAAGATAAATGCTAAAGTTTAATTGTATCATTGACTTAAAAACAACTGTAAGCTCAAGCCTCATCAAATCAAATTATTATATCTAAGAAACAACAGTAATAGCTCCATTAATATGAGCAGATAATGTAACACATAATGATAAAACTAGAGAGAATTTGCACAATAAATACATTGCATCAGAATTCTTAGACAAAGATCCTGCTTAAGTTAAACCAAGACATGGAAAACTAAGTAAAAAAAAAATTATCACCAGAAATCAATATTATTTTTTTTTTTTTAAACTGAGCAAAATCTGATTAAGAAAATTATAGACCAGTTTCACATTACACATAATATTTATCAATATCATAATCAATGTTTTTTTAACTTCACAACAACATGGCTTTAAGAACTTTACATCATATAAATTCAAGTTTATGTAATAAGTTCATTTGATGATTTTTCAAAAATTAAGATTATAAGAAGAAATAGATTCCATTCTATCAGACTCTTCAAAGGGCATTTAACAAAGTTCCACACATACATTTACCTTGAAAATAGTTTAAATACTTTGACATTCCTGGTCCATTACAACAATAGATCCGGAATTTTCTAACAGGAAGAGAGCTAACTGACATCATAAATGGCTCTTAACCAGCCCCAATAACTGTTTTATAGGCATACTAAGAAACTAGAGTTGAAAATCTTGTCTGAATAGTATGGCTCTGATATACTGAATGAGTCAACAACTATCTCTAGCATTTAGTGAATACATTCTCACGATGAGCTACAAACACACAAACATCTACACATACAATTAATCAATCTCTTCACAGATATATCTTAACTACATATCTTATTCATGATAAACCAGAGACAGATTAAAAGCCTTGGTGTTAAAAAATTGTGAAACTTTTTCACATACGAATTAAATAATTAAGAAATCAAACTTCAATGCATTCGGGTTTATTGGAGAAATTCTGACAGATCAAACAAGAACATTATTTAATGTAGTAAAACCAATGTTAGAATATGCCTTCACTGTTTTGGGATCTCTCAACTCACTGAAAATACACTAGAACAGACCCAAAATAAAGCTGTGAGGTTTATCACAACTGAATATTCACATTTAACTTAAGCAAAAATCATTAACTCTAGGAACAGCTCAGGGCAGATGACTATAATATATTTAAAATAAATAGTAATTTATAAAACACTGAACTATTTATTAATCAAAAGTAGAAAAACATTTACCTAAAACTCAAAAAGAAACAAAGACATTACTTATGCTAGGACAAATTTGTATTTGCTATTACAATATGGTTTCAATGATTAAGAAGACTTTAAATCTCTTATTATTATGAACAACTAGATTAAAACATGGAAGATAATATTCATTTTATAGGAAGGTCTATAAAAGAAAAACAATAAAGAAATGATTAAGCAACTGTATCAATTAGACCCAGCAGTTCTACTTTAATAAATGTATTGTGACTAAATGTATTTCCCTTTTTTCAGCTTTTATTAAAACCATTGCTATTTTCTTAGATAAACTGAATATTTTATGTGTAATTAATTAGTAGTGTAATGACTAAATAAATAGTAAGACGCATAGAAGTTGGGTTTAATTGAGTATTTCCTTAATGACGTGACTACGTTTTAAATGTTAAAGGTACGAATGGAAATAGGTTAGAGATGAATAACGGACGAGAGACGAAGAGACTGACGGTAGTGAATCTTGAGCTTTCTTTAGCTAAAAATGTGTTGTTGTATTTAAAAAGGGTGGATTATTTTATTCTATTGTTTCTTCTGTTCGAGATTGCTAATTTAAGATAACTCAAGAAGTAAACAGATTGTACAACATCTCCATCAATCAATCACCCAACAGAATATAATAATAAATTTAATATATAAAGCACTAGAAACATTGGGATTGAAAGATATATTAATAATAAACATTAAAATACAAGAAAAGTCATAATTTTTCTTCACATTGAAAAAGGTGCCGGTACCCGGTACACCATACTGGTGCGTAAAATCACAAAAAAAGCACTGTATGTATATATATATATATATATATATATATATATATATATATATATATATATATATATATATATATATATATATATATATATATATATATATATATATATATATATATATATATTCAAATGTGGATCTGTAGTAATTGTTATCTAATTATAAATTTGAAATAGGATTTATTCCCAGCATGAATATACATTCGTTCAAAAGTGAATGTGCATAATAATAGAATGAAAACAAAAGGAGGGAAAAAAAAGGCAGGAATATTTCAATCTCCATAATCTAGTATTACTTCTGTACAGCAAAATGGGGAAAAATTATTTTTTTTTTTTTTGCGTGAAACTACATTTATTTTTATCTATTAAAATATATACCTAGCAAATAATAAAATAAAATAATAATAAAATAAATATTTTAATTTCAATAAGGTTGCCGAATTATTTTTATAATAATAAAACTCAGTACCCTAAGCCCAACATTTTTTTTTATATGTCTCTAACTTAACTGATTATTAGAATATTGGCAACAGTATAATTCTTTTTAACATTTTCATAATAATAAGGCTGAGATTCTATAAAAAGAGAATTTTATAAATAATTAAACTTACCTTAATTCGGTGTAATATCTAAAATAGCTTGGATTAAAAACAAGCGGGAGAAAAATGAAGAGACCAAGCTCCTCTTAAAAATGAAACATCGATCTTGTGTCCATTGTATGTGATCACAACCTAAGCCAATCAAGATCACTCCATACACAGTGTAAAGTGTTGATTTAAAATACCACACTCAGGCTTTATTTAAGCGCCTATGTATTCAATGTCTATTTATATTATAGAAGTATTCCTTTTTGTTGGTGACCAGTCATTTCATCCCCTGGTCAAAGAAAAGGACTGTTTCACAGAAAATGTGAGACCCCTTGTGCTGAGAGACAGTTCTTCCGGGAATGTGACACCCTCACTTCAAAGCGAAACAGAAAACAACGCTGAGAACTCTATTCTGAATCCTCCTGCTAACCAATCAACCGAGTCAATCTTATCTGGGGAAGTGGACTTGCTTGAAGCCCCGACCATCGAGTCGCCAAGTAACTTTGTTGGTACTGATAGTACCAATCCAACCTGCCGATACAACCTAAGAAAAAGAAAATCAAAACCCATCTACAGGGTTTAACAGTTTGCTATCAACCAGTATTGCAGATTCTATGTGTTTAGATGTTTGTTTTATTCATCATTGTATTTTGCTTTGACTATCTGTTGTTGTGTTATATGTATAAAATTTAAACGTGGGGTGAATGTCATGAATTTGTTTATTCGATTGTCGCCCCTAGTGTTTGTTTACATTTGTTAGACTGGGTACTAACCATATTTCGTGTTGTGATTTTTACTATGTGTGTAGTTGTTTGTCATTCAGTGTAATAAAGCTTTAGATGTAACATGCTTTTTGTTATGTTAAAGTACGACAGTTAATTTGAAATTTTGAAACCTGATGCACAACATTATGAAGAACTTATTCTGAAAATTCTTAAAGACATTGGACTGGACTTTGATCTGTTCAGAGGTCAAACCTATGAAAACGCAGCCACAAAGAGTGGCTGCCTGTCTGGCCTGCAGAAACGTCTCTTAGACATAAATCCCAAGGCAACATTTCTGAACTGTGATTTATCACTCTCTGAACCTGGCAGCTCTTCATTCTGCTGAGATAAATACAACAATTGTTACCTTTTTTTTTAACTGTACATGAATTGTTCAACTTTTTTTTCAATTCACCCCAGAGATGTGCCGAACTGAAAGTTCAGCTGGAGCCTGGAGTTTTAAAAAGAAGAGTAATACAAGGTGGTCCGCAAGAGAAGAAGCTATGTCAGCAGTTTCCTTGCATCTCGACAAAATCATCAAGCTGTTGGAGAAACTTTCTGAATCAAAAACTGAAAGAATTGACACTAGAAGCAGTGCACAGAATCTTCTTCATGCAAAGGAAAATTATGAATGTTTTGTTATCTGGAATTGTTGTCAGAATCTCCTGCACTCAATTAATATAGTTCAGAAGAAACTACAAACGTTTGAATTGCACATAAGGAAGCTGCTGAAAAAATTAAAACCTGTTCATGCTTTCTGCAAAATGATGAGAAACGGACGAAACTGATCACCCAATCCATCGAAAAGCAAAAGAAGGTAGTGAATGCAATGGAGTTTTTGTAATCAAAATAACCAGAAGAAAGAAAAGACTTGATGGGGAGTTAAGTTCTGATGTAGTACTGTCAATAGCACTGCAATTCAAATGTGTTGCGACAGAAGTGCTGGACAGACTTCATATGGAGATAAAGGACAGATTCCAAAGGCTGGAAAACAATGTGCACACCTTTGGGTTTCTTCTTGACAAGAACCAAGACACCTCTTGGAGTCTATGGATGATGACACACTTATGAAAAACTCTTACTTTTTCCTTATTAATGAAATACAGGCAAATCGCTTGTAAGTTAAATGATACGCATGAGCACTTTTCATCAACATACCTGTGCCACTATCACCAACCGACATCCAACATATATCTAAGAAGCTGGCTTCATAAGGTAATGATGTATGCTCAAACCTTGCAACCACCATTTGAATAAGTCTGCTAACTCAGGCCACTTCCATACATAGCATCATGTGATAGATCGTTCTCAAAGCTCAAGTTAATCAAAAACTATCTCAGGAGCACAATGACGCAAGAAAGGCTTAGCATGGCTTTGATGTCAGTGGAGTCACAATATACTAGACAGTATCGATGTAGATGATGTTATAGATTATGTCTTTGCTGCACAGAAAGCAAGACGTGAAGCAATATGAAAATTGAGATTTGTCACTTGTGCATCATTTCATTTTTTTCGCCCATAAATAACGGCATTATATTAATTAATAATTATTCATTAAAGATTCTTAATGATTATAAATTTCTTTTTAATTTTACTGATACTGATATACTGTACTGTAGTATGTGTACCAATTTGAATGTCTAGTACAGGGTATAAATATATTTATTAAGTACACATACTATCCTATACATTATTATCTCATTTCATATTCATAATGTCGAATGTCAAAATGCAATTATGAATAAGAGGTCAATCCCCTGCCAGTGCCACCCTCCAATACCTTTATTCTAATTACTAAATTACTTATAAATTATATATTTTATAATTATACTTTACATTTTACATTATGATTATTATAATTAGACTAGATCTAGATTAGATCTAGATCTAGTAGCTAAAAGTAAGAGTAAGAACTAAAGAAGAGTCGTAGTAGTACTACTACTACACTACTAGCTAGACTCAAGTCTAAGAGTTTAGTTACAAGACTCTAAAATGTAGTCCTAGGACCTAGAGTTACAGTTACAGGCTAGGGCTAGACTGCGGCTAGACTGCCGCTAGACTAGAGTACTAGAGACACTAGACTTCAGTGACTTCACTAGCTAGAGAGTAGTGAGTAGAGATCTACGCCTCTGGCCCTGAAACACAGTTACCGTTACACCGACTGTAGATCTAAGTTAGGGCTGTAGGCCTATTTGTGACAGTCACACTGTGTCTACATCTATCTAAATCTAGATCTACTTACCGCCCAAAAGTTGAGATGAAAAAACCTTTACGATATTGCGAGTTACGAAACACACGGCCATTTTTTCTATCTAGAGTCGATCACTGCCCTATATCTACAGGCTAAAAATCTAGATATATATCATTACCCATATAAATTATAGATCTATCTACTACTCTGTTGTCAAGAAAAAAATTCTAGATCTAGAATCTATATATCTAGATCTAGATTTCTATTTTGTAAACTCATATTTTTTCATTTATTATAGATTTCTAAATTATTTTGAAACATTAAAAATAACGAGAGATTTTGTTATAATTTCTATGTTTGTCATCTCGTTATCATCTAGTCTATTTTTAGCAAATAATGTTGATAGTGCGAGACTATTATTTTTAACACTGAACTTGCATTGTTTGAAAATGGCGATCTACGAGATATTTTCGCATCCGGAGTTACGGCGTTATAAGACGTCAATTATATCTAAAGCAACGCTTTTAATGTTTCTAATTCTTATAATAACATTCATTCCACCATTGATTATTGTTTACAGAAGCTATGGTTAGTAAAGTCGTTAAATAAAGTTGTATATGGCTTGTCAAGCTTGTGGAGTGTATGTTTTTCGGACTGGTCGTCATGATCATGAAACCATGTCCATGGGCATGATCAACTTCAAGGTCCAGAGTTCTAACTGGGCTCGCTATGCTGGTATACCCTGCCTTCTGCAGGAGATTTGGGATATGACGTGAGAATCTTCATTCCTGAAGAAACATCTAAAACAAACAAATAAAGAACTTACTTTTAAATAGTGCCATTCTGTGTTTTTAATATCTGAACAAGTTTTATCATGCTTGCTTTTGTGTTGTTAGCTGTATTTGACTAAAAAAAATTCATTGATATGTTTTTTTTAAATAGATCTAGATACTTTAATTATTGATCATATTTACTCACTATCTTTACAAAATACCTAGATTCTATCTAGCCTGTAAATTGTAAATAAAGATCATGTTCAACTCAAATAATAAGTTTAAATTTAAGTTCAAAAGGTTAAGATTTAATATAGTTGACTCTTGATAGTCTGACACTTGGTAATCATGCTCACTCAGTAATTTAACATGTGCCTATTATATGTTACATTAATGTAGAATTAAATTATGAAATAAATAATTTAAAAGTACAGTTACATGTGAATCCTGAAATTGAATGTTTTGTATTTTTGTCTTAGAATGTTTATTTATACCCTTGAAAGTCTGAGAATATCCTAATAAATAACACAGTAATGTAGAATTTTCTTGAAATATACAGTAAAATTCTTTGATGTACAGCTAACCTTTGGTAATCCAATGTTTTCTGTAATCAGACACCCCTCCAATCCCATAATCCTCAGATTATCAAGAGTCAACTGTAATGAACCAACAGATTTTTGTTTTTTTATGTGCCCTAGAAAGCATTTGGTAAAGTTAAGCATCAGAAATCATTCTTGAAAACACAAATATATTATCTTGGTATTTCTTTTCTACTTTATCCCTTAATTAAAGATTTTCAAATAGGAAGAGATCAAAATGTCAATCAAAACAATTTTTAGACTCAAGTGGGCTTAAAGTACTTTTGTAAAGCACATCTTTCAGCTTTTGTGAGAGCTCTCCATCCAACTAAAAAACATAAGAGGACTAGAATTTATTACACATCTTCAAAATGAATAAATTTAGAGAAACTCCAGGACTAGAATTGCAGTGAAATGCATATGCAAAAAACATAATAAATAATCAATGAAAGTACTATATTTAAAAATAAAATAGTTGTTCTATTAGATATCAATCAACCTAGAAAATCAATCATTTTGGACAATTTAAATATCTCATTAATATAATATAACTATATAACTCCTATTCAGACCTTGTGATCTATGCAGCATCTGTTTTTAATCTCAATGGCTAACAAGGGTGTCATTTGGCCAGCCTTCACTATTCCCCAAGTAATGTCAGGTACCAATTAAGTTGTGTGAACTCAGGAGCACCCTAAAAAACCCAAAATTCAAAACCAAGAGATCTTGATTTGGAAGCCAATTGCTTTACCACTCAGCCACCACCCTCAACAATAGCGTAGAACTAGATCAATACATTGGGCTGAACTAAATGATTGTTTTTTGTTGTTTTTGTTTATGATGAATCTCTTTAAATAAGTATTTAAGATAGATGTTTCTATCACATGCCCTAAGTTTTAGATAAAAAGTTTATCACCACATATATTGTTTGAATTTGGTCAGTCACTTAGTACAATATTATTCATATTGTTAAATTTTATAACAGGATTTTGGTTAAGAGAAGCCACCTACAGAGAGCAACCAAATGTAGCATTTAAAAAAGAATTTATTTTGCAAGTTGATCTTCAGAGTGGCAGTCCGGCTGTATATAGTACCTTCCAACAATATAATCAGCTCATGCAGTCTTATCTCCGGATTCCTCTAGTTAAAGTAAGTCAATTTAGAAAAATTATTGTTTTAAATTTTCATTCTTTAATTAATAGTCGTCACTTTTAATTTGCTTGGTTTCTAGTTAAAGATGGATAATCCTAAGTTTTTTAAGATTTCATGGGTATCTGACATTTCATGTTCATGGGTTGTACAATTAGACAACATAGCACTCTTCTAAAGAGTTGATCACATGGACAGGTAAAAAAAATCTCATTAAATTTTGTCTTCTTATACTCCTCAGATCAGCAGGTCCAACCTACTTAAAAAATTTGAATTTAAACCTTTCTTTAGTGACATATTTCATACCTGTCTCATATAACTGAATTTTAAACATTTATATTTGATTCACACTATTTCTTACTAAATTTGAACTACTCTCCTTATTTTTTTTAGACATGTGGTCCACTTTTATATGGTAAAACTTACTATAAATTGCATTCTAGATCTAATAATATTACTAATCATTAAATTATTAGTGAATCTAGTCTGTGACTGTCTTTTTGTTTTCAATTGACAATTGAGGTGTAGGTAAATATATTTTATCAATAGTTGCATTGTACAGGGTCTGTTGAACGAATCTAACCTGAAAATCTTTATGAAGGAAACTGGATTAAAAGACAAGATATAGTTGCTTCTTAGTCATTCATAAAAGGCTTGCCTGAATATATATATGCAAAGTGTTATAATGATGTTTCTATTTATTAATAATTTTTCCCAGAAAAGAAATAATAATATTACCTAGAACTATTAACAAACATCCTTTAAACTCAAGGCACTTTACCCTTTTATAACAGACATACGACAGGACTAAAATTATGTGCATGCATGGAATATTGTTCAACTTACAATTAAAAAATGAAAATGTGTCAAGTACTTGTCCTTCTTCTGTTATTAATTATTTATCTGTGTTGATTGGATCAGCTAGTCAAGATATTTTTTTTCTTTTATCGTTTCTAAAAATGCAAATTCTATATTTATATATTAAATGAATTAGAATGGTATTACGTTTTGGAATACTTTATTTAAAAATATTCATGTGTGTTAATATTTGTATTATTTGTTATTAATATTTAATTATTAAAACATATTTATAAAAAAAATATTTTAATATAACCAGGCCAGAGAAGATGACACCAATGGAGATGGTAAATATGATGTCCTGAATCTAGATCTGGAAGTACCAATGAATGTTGATGATGAAGTTGTTGGAGTAAAACTTCTTCTTTTCTTTTATTATAAACTAAGAGTAAGGTTACAGAATATTTTTTATATCATACTAAAAAAAATTAATTCACCATTAATTTTATATAGACCTTCTACCAGGATATGGATATCAAGATTCTTAAGTTGCCCAACAGCACATTATTTTGGTTCAATAAATTACCATAAAAGTAGTTTTATAATGTTATAACCTATATATCTTTAGCTAGTACATTGTGATCTATCTAGCCTTCAACCTAAGTATGACATTATATTCTAACATTCTGTTAGGGGAAGGGGTCATTATTTATACATGCCTCTAATTCCAAAATCCAAGTTCTAAAATATTTGAAATCCTCTGAAAATGATGATCTTGATATTTTTGTCTGCTTTATCACAGAAATTCTCACAATTTCATATGGAGTCACTTGCATACATAGAGTATGTC
The DNA here is from genome assembly GCF_947242115.1 of Biomphalaria glabrata. Taxonomy (NCBI): domain Eukaryota; kingdom Metazoa; phylum Mollusca; class Gastropoda; family Planorbidae; genus Biomphalaria; species Biomphalaria glabrata. The sequence goes on from NC_074717.1 coordinate 32,344,483, forward strand.
TCCCCAATTCCTGGTGCCAGCCTTCACATCTTTGGTGATTTGAGACTGAGGCAGAAACAATTGCTCGGCCATAAAGGCACTGATATTAGGTTTAATGTAAGTTATTGAATTAAATAAGTTCATTAATCATCATCCTAGAAAATTACATTAGCTGTGCATGGAAACGCTATATAAAAAACTAGTAAATAATTGCAAATAAACATAATTGAAAAAAAAAAGCTATTTCAATTTAAAAAACAACAATCACAAGATAGTGTATATTCCAAAATATCCAATGCAAATAATCTTATTCTGGTTATCAGTGCTCTGATTTTTTAGCATTTTCTGTTTCCATTTATTTTATTTTTTTTTACATTTCTTAAAATCTCCTGAATAACTAAATTGGTATGATCTTATTTCAGTCCAGTTTGGTTAACCCTGCTAGTCCATATACTGATTCATACTCTTTAGCAACAATATTTAAAAACTACACTTCAAGAAATGGTAAGTAAACATTTTAGAATGTAAACAATGAATTTTCTTTACTGTCAATGACTCTCCATTACAACTCCTAAGTTTGCCCACCTATCCTATCATTCTGACCAACACTTTGAAATGTAAAAAAATCCAGTATTTTTTCAAAGAGGAAATTGAAAAGAGTTGTGATTCTAACTAAAAGAATTGAATTATTTTCTGTGGCCTATGGCTTTCAAGAGTTGCCTGTTCCCAGCAATATGACCTAGGTCTTTTACTTATCCTGATTTCAATAATTGGTTCAAAAGGGGCATGAATTAGTCCTACCAGGTGCCATATAGATTTAAAACATTTTTATATGTTAACACACATTTTAATCTTATTAACAATTTAGTAGTAAGTCTTTTCTTTCTAAGATTGTTTAACATTCTGCTAGAGCTGAACTGCTGTGAACTTTGTTTTGCTAAAGAAACATATTTAAAAAATGTATAATGAAACCAAATATACATTAGACAAATATCCAACAGGCAAAAAAATCAATTGACCAAATGGAGTTTCAATGTAATAATTGTTTTAATTTAAGATCAGGTTTTTCCCTATTCCCTAACCCCCCTTTTTTTTTAATGCAAAATGTGCTTGTGCATGAAAAGAAAAAAATTAACATTAAACAATCGATTTGTGAAATTTTGTTCTTTGAAAAGTTGTTTTCTCTTCCGTCACACCTAACTTTCTCTATGTTAATCATTTTTCTTTTTTTTTCTTTTTGTGTTAAGTAACCACAGTTTTACAAGATGCAAATAAAATTTGGACATCAGGAAGAGGATCTACCAACCCATTTAAAATCTCAGCAGTTATCAATTATCCAGAAGAAGTAATCTCGTATCCTTTATTTTGTACTCGAATCTTATTAATTTTAGTTATAAGCAGTGATGCGAATTTCCCGATAATTTTTGGGTTCCCGAAAATTTCTTCTGATCCATTTTTTCTAACAAAAATATCTTAAATTTTCACTGACATTTTTTTGAAAAATAAAACAACTTCCTAATTTATTTTTTTTTTCAAATTTTTTTTTATGAAAAAAAAAAAATGATTGTATTATTTTTCCATTTTCTGAAGAATGCAAAATAAGATCTGATTTGTTTTTAACATGCCCTCATCCGATATTAGTCTATTGACAGTTAAATTTCTTTTTTTTTAAATCTCGTTTTATCTAGATCTAGACCCTAGTCCTAAAAGTCTAGATCTAGAGTGATTTGAATCAGTCTAGATATATCTAGATAAGATGTCTTGATATAGATTCTTTAATTTGAATACTTTTTGATATAAATCACATCTAGATTATCTTTTTCATTTTGATTAAAAATTGATATTTTTCTTTCTTCTCATCTCATCTCTGCCTTGACTTTCGTCATAGGGTTGCTGTAACAGTTCATGTAACTGAATTCTTCCACTTTTCCCTGTAGCAGCAATTCTTAACAAGATATCAAGAGAATCCATTCCATTCTTTTATATTATCCAGCCAGCTTTTTTGTTTTGGATGACCCTTTCTTTGTGCTCCCTCCACTGTACATGTCTTACAATATGACCAAACCAGCTTAGTTTTTGAGACAGGTATGAAATATGTCACTAAAGAAGGGGTTAAATTCTAATTTTTTAAGTAGTTTTCGTCTCTTAACAGTGTTGAGGAGTTCTTCCTATTTGCCAGCCAGAGTGTTGACTTGTAAAAGTACAAACTCATTTGTCTTCTTTTCCTGATATCTGATACCCAGCATTTTTCTGTAGGTCATATTTATAACATGCATTCCTAGGGGATAATCAATATTCACATTAGACTTTCATGCAGTTGCAAATGAAAGTCTTCAAAAGAATTTACTATTTAAAGACACTTGTTAAACATAAAGATAAATTGATGCATCTGCCAATGTTCCTGAAAATATATCACACATCACTTACATTCATCAATGAACAGAGAATAATTAATAATTTGGTTTCAATGGCTAATAGCTAAAGATGATTGTGGTTCTGTTATAGTCATTGAAGCCTTAATAAGTTTGTTGTAAATTTGGGTTGTGTGCTATAGTGTAGTCCAGTGTTTCCCAAACGTTTTCCTTAATAGAACATTTGGCAGACTATGAGTATTTTTTGTTAGAAAAAAATGGATCAGAAGAAATTTTCGGGAAGCCAAAACTTTTTGGAAAATTCCAAAAGAAAAATCTTATTCTGGAATAAATGTAACCTAACAAAACTACACCAACCTGCATTAAACTTTCAACAAACATTCTTATTAGAAAAAGACATTAACCAACCAGTCGATGACCTCTGGAATTTCATTAGAAACCATCTTAAAAGCATTATAGAAAATCATATACCAACTAAATACACATCAAACAAAATAAATAAATGCTGGTTTAATAATAGACTAAAGAAGCTTTGTAAACAGAAGGAAAACCTATATAGAAAATTTAAAGAAACTAAGGCAGAAAGAGTTTACAAAAAGTATATAAAAATTAAACACCTTACCCAAAAAGTAAGCAGACAGCTGCAGAGTGAATACAAAAACAATGTAGTATCTAAAGATAACAACAAAAACCTTTGGTCATACATTAAGTCTAAGAAAATGGAAACAACAGGCATAGCGCCATTAAAAGATGAACATAACATAATACATAATGATAATGAAACTAAAGCAAACATCCTAAACAAATACTTTGCATTAGGCGTCTCAGCCCCAGGAGACAAAGACATATTACTTAATTTGAAACAAGTAGACAACATAGAAGATATAGTAGTACAAGAAAATGGAATCCAAAAACTATTAGCCAACACCAAACCAAATAAAGCATCTCGACCTGATGGTATTCCAGCTAGATTACTCAAAGAACTAAGCAATGAGCTAGCCCCAGTGTTCAAAATACTCTTTCAGGCATCGCTTAACCAGGGCAGAGTACCAAAGGACTGGAAAGAAGCTAATGTCACCCCCCTATTTAAAAAAGGAGAAAAATCTGACCCAGGAAACTGCAGACCAGTATCACTTACCAGCATCACATGTAAAATCCTTGAACACATAATATGTAGCAACATCATAAACCACTTAGACAAACATAATGTCCTCACCCCATACCAACATGGCTTTAGGAAATAAAGATCATGTGAAACACAATAGGACTAATTGATGATTTTTCAAAAGGTTTAGATAATAGTGAACAAATAGATGCTATCTTACTAGATTTTTCCAAGGCTTTTGACAAAGTTCATCATTAATGGTCCATTGCATCAGTGGATTAAAGATTTTCTGATAGGGAGAGAACAAACTGTAATATAAATGGCTCTAAATCAACACCAATAACAGTAAACTCAGGCGTACCTCAAGGAACAGTCTTAGGTCCACTACTATTTTTAATTTACATAAATGATTTACCAAATTGCATTAGTTCAGGAAAAAAAGTCAGATTATTCACAGACGATTGCATAATATATAGAACAATAAAAACAACACAAGATACAGAAATTTTACAAAGAGAATTAGATGAATTACAGAAATGGGAATCAAATTGGAGCATGTCTTTCCACCCAGAAAAATGTCAGTTATTAAGAGTAACAAAAAAACCAAAACAAAAAAATTCCACTTATCTTATTCATGGTAAACCAGTAACACAGACTAAAAATGCAAAATACCTAGGTGTTATAATAAATGAATCCCCATATTGATAAAGCTATCAAAAAAACAAACAAAGCATTAGAGTTTATTAAAAGAAATTTCTATAAATCAAATAAGAACATAAAACTAAAATGTTATTTAACCTTGGTTAGGCCAATAATAGAATATGCATCTGCCGTTTGGGACCCCTCAACTCAATAAAACATAAGGAAACTAGAACAGACACAAAATAGAGCAGTGAGAGTCATAACAAACGAATATTTACATTTGACTAGAGTAACACCTTTAGTAAAATCACTAAATTTAGAAAGCCTTCAGGACAGAAGACTCAAAAGTAAAGTAGCAATTATACATAAAACACTGAACCATAATCTTCAAATACAAAAACAAAATTTAATAAAATACTCAGAAAGACACAAAGATAAAGGCACGTTCCTCATCCCATATGCTAGGACAAATTTGTACAAATGCTCCTTCTTCCCTAGTTCTATTAGAGCATGTAATGGGTTGCTTGAGCTAGCCAGGAAAACCAGTGACCTGGCAGAATTTAAGTCATTGGTTAACATGCATGACTGAATGCATGACGCGTAGGACGTAATCATCTTCTTTTTTTTAAGTAACGTCTGTATTATATAAGATTATATATAAGATAAGAACACTTGACTTTTTTTTTTATAGAGATTAATTTATGTGGTAGCCTACTAGTTAATTATTCTAGTAATTTGTGCAACACCTATTCAGGTCTCATGGAAACCTTAGCATGCCATGAAACACAGTTTGGGAAACACTGGTTTAGTCATAACAGAAATATTCAAACATCAATATTCATTACTTAACTAAAACATGCAGATATACTCCAGGATTCTGGAACCTCATCAAATGGGGATGGGTGCAGTATGTCTCTGTGCTTTTGATATTTCTATACATTTTCAACAAAGTCAAAGTATTCATATTTCAGCACCAGCTAGTTCCCACAATTGTTGAGAGCTCCTTAACCATGCAGAATGGACGCAAAGATAAAGTTATGTAGATTGCTTACTCTTTTTGTGTAAGTGTGTGATATTTGTAAGTGAAATCAAAAGGAGTACAGACCTCAAGTATGACTGAAAATTTATCTTTAAAATATGTCATGTTTGAATGATTCGAATGTGTTGATTGTTTGGTGTAACAAAAAAAAAGTATTTACTTTACAACAGACTTTTCAGTTCCTAATGTCATAATAAATATTATTTACATTTTCATTACAAAAAACTATTAATATATATTATATAATTTAGTAAAACATTCCAACTAACAAGTGCCTTTAATTAATTAGCAAGGTTTGTATAACTAGGATTTGGTTCAAGTGCTGGACAACAACGAGAGAGATTACTTTTTACTTTTTTTTTGTTTTTATCCAACTTTTTGTCATTTCATATGAATTTATAGGACATATAATTTGATGCACTTTGATGAATACCATCATGGATAAATGAGGACTACTTTTGTAGGTTTATTATTATTATTATTTTTTTATGAAAGTTTATTTCACATTTGCTAAATCTCAATTTGCCTACATGGTTGTGATAGCATATCAAGGTAATATTTTTAATATTTTTGTTCTTCCTTCAACAAATTACCATTACCTAGAATATTTGTATATAATATTGTACATGTTTTTTTCAAGGATATTAAAATGATAGATTTTCTCCGTCCTTTTATGAATAATTTTCATTAATTTTTTTTTCCATTATTAAAACATGTCATAATATTTTTAAATGTCTTTTAAATGATTGCATAAATCATTGTACTTGTATAGATTGTTTATACTGTAACACATAGAGATTCAGTGATATTTGTTAAAATTATGTTACATTTACTTCACAAACTTTGTATCTTTTTTAAGTGTGGTACATTAAAAGTGGCTACACAAAATATAAGGCCATTTTTGTTTTTGTTTTGTCACCAAACAGTTTTAATAATTTGTTAATGTGTTAAGTTTAATAATCTCACACACAGTTTATAAAAATGTTAAATGTTCTTGGGAGGCGAGGTGGCTGAGTGGTAAAGCACTAGACTTCTGAACCAGAGGTCCCAGATTGGAATCCTGGTGAAGACTGATTTTTTATTTGGGAATTTTAGGGCGCTTCTGAGTACACTCAGTTCTAATGTGTACCTGACATTAGTATAACACATTACTGAAAACACTAAAAAGGGGGTAGGGATGTTTTTTAGTTCTATGCCTTGGTATGGGTGGAGATATTTCTTCAAAAGATGTCGTACCTCATAAACTGTTGGTCTCTTAAAGTGAAGCATAGTATTGAAGGAAACTTTAATCTTGACACAAATAGAAGGTCTATCTGTCGTTGAACTGATTACGTATTTTACCTTTCTCATGTATATCTGTCGTTGAACTGATCAAATATTTTACCTTTCTCATACTTCTCATATATATCTGTCGTTGAACTGATCACGTATTTTACCTTTCTCATACTTCTCATTTGGCCACCTAAAATACTATTGTTTCAGAGAATACACGTTTTGACTAATCGACTAACTAAAGACTAATTAATAAATGAACACATTGTCATTTTAAAATAGTTTATTGTTTCCTACACATACACATTGCACTTAGACTGGGGTCCTGGTGGAGGCAAGTAATGAGCTGTTATGGTCTTACAATGTCTCTTTTTAATCGTATATATCAGATTTAGATTAATAGATACATAAAATATTCAATGGCCTCAAACAGAAGTCACAGGAAAAGTTTGTGTCTAATGTAATGGCCATGAACATTTTGCGATTGGGAGTAGTGAGATCATTGCTTAGACTTGTTTTGTTGTGTTTTCTTTTCCTAGTCAAACTCTAATGACCGTATAATATTATTAACTACTGACAATTTAATAGTAATAGCAGGAAGAGAGACGGGTTTTTAAGTACCTGTAGTCGAAGTGCAGAGTCAGCATACGATAGAATTATTTCCGGCATCACGTCACACGTACACGTCTCCTGTGATGAGTTCACTAAGGAATAGCTGATGTACGAAACTAAACTTAAGTTGGCTGCATGTTCAACTTTATTTCAGCATCGTTTCGTTGATCCACTTTCACTCGGCGGCTATTCTGCAGACCTCGATACTGTGTTTATGAAGATATCTCTTCTGGGAGAATGTTCGTCCACAATTGGGACAAGGATAACTGCGGGCAGCGACTGAGTGTATCAGCATGTGGGAACGCAGGTTCGAGCGATCGGCAAAAGCTTTGCCGCAGCTCGGGTGCGAACAGAGATATGGACGCTCGCCCGTGTGCGTACGCATGTGACCCTTCAGTAGCCACGAGCGAGTGAACATGCGACAGCAGAGTGGGCACATGTTGTCGTTTTTCGTGCTTTTTGATCCCACAGATTGAAGATTTGCTGAGTCCGAAGCGCCTTCTCCAGAGTTTTCGTTTTGTGTAGCTACACTTAGGACTTTCCTTTTCCTGCCTCTCTTTTTGGCGGGAATATCAGCTTGAGTGACCTTCACACACTTGGAGTTCACCATGCTTGCTGGATTCGAGCAATCCGGGGAACAAGAAGCTAGGCAGCAAGTCGCAGATGTGCAACAGCTGGGTAAAGATTGACCACATGAGGATCCCTTTTTGAAGAAATGCGCGCTGTTTGCAACTAGACTAGCAGAATTTTGAATCCCACAATGCGGATTGAACGAGATAATGTTCGGGTCTGCCTGATTCAAATATGGAAACAGACTTTTAGAATTAGTGTCTGATGCTTTTATTTTTGAACCAAGTGTGTTGTCTTGCCTGTAAAAGGCTGGTGGCGAGTTGGCAACGTTGCTAAGTAGATCCGAAGCAGGAGTTGGGAAAGGTTGGCTTTTGTTTATAAGGTGAACATTGGGAGACATACCGCTGTAAGCAAAGGCAGGTATGCTAAATCCACCATGCGTGAAAAACTGGACCGAGCATTTCTGACCGTCTGCTTGAGAGGAAGAAACTCCGTTGGCGCTCTCAATTCCAAATATCTTTTTGCTCACGAACGCTAGCTGAAAACTGAGATTACATTTAGATTTGTGATCGAAGGTTTGAGAAGTTGTAGGTCGCAGAGAAGTGTAATCAAATATTAGGTTCGGGGTTAACACGACATTTTGTGACAGCACAGGTTGCAGTGTTGGTAGAACGTTGTTGTTTGGTAGCCCCGCCTTGTCGTCTAGTGGGTCACAGTATGACCTGAAGGTATCTATTTTGTTGCCTGATTCTTCACTTTCTTTGTCACTGCAGGAAATTTCATCAGAACTTACTTTGCCGAATGTTTTAATATGAGAATCGTTTTTCATTTGTACTGGGATCATCTGTAAACCATGGTTTACTGTGTTTGCATTACCTGAAAGACTAGTAAGACAACATCGCGCGTTTGGCTGGGACACATTTAGCGTGCCTGCGTGCATCTGTAAATGCGTTCGTTCTCGGCACAGACTTAATTTCAATTGCTTTTTCAGATTGAAATCATGGTCATCTTTTTTTGAGTTAAACGAGTCACTGATCTCGCTCTGAACAAGAGTATCGGATTTAAAACAGCTTTTGTTTTGATTTTTAATCTTCGATGCGCTAATGTCGCTGATTTCCCTAGTGCCAATGTGTGTGTCGACGCTACTTGAACCAACATGAATACATTCTTTTCTTTCAACGTTTGTTTGGGCTTTGTGCAAATCGTTCATGTCGCGAATTCCTTTCTGTAAAAGCCCAGAGGAAACAAAGACGGGTGTGTTGTTCCCAAAAGTAGCCACACGAATTTGTCTTAACATAGGTTGGAAAGGAATGTTATCTGCATTGCTTTGTGTTTCTTTTAGAACATTCTCCTCGGAGGAGTTCTGAGGAGAATGAACCGAATTTTCATGTTTCTTTCTGGTCGGGGAATATTTTTGAAAAGAGTGCGCCTGGGAATTATGAAAAATACTTCGATGAGTTTTGACTTTACTATTACATGTCTCAGAGAAATCCGAGTCGTTTACAGAGAGCTGAAAGGGTAGCGTGACCAAACTACTGGACTCTTGTTGTAACGACACACTTTTCAAATGCTGACTTCCTGTTGAGCTAATAGAAGAAGGGCAATCCTGCATCGACACGTTATTTTCATTTCGCTGTGCCCCCAGAATGTTATTTGAGAAGGCGCGCAGATGGTTCTCTTGTGCACAGCTCTTGTCAATCATCTCTTCAGCGTGGCTACCTTTCGAGCTGTTTGCACAATCTTTCTTACATAAAGCTGATTGAGGGAGTGGTCTAAAGTTTGAAACCAAATCTCGCTGCGTGTTTTTATCACAGTCTTGTTTTGTCTTTGCGCTGTTTTCGTCGAGGTATTTATTATCTGTGAAAAGTCTATACGACAGTGTGTGTGGAAACGTGTCCTGTATTTTAGTCAAAGTAACCGAACACATACTAAGCTTTGTTGTCTCGGTTTTGGTCGTATCTGCTCCATGGCCGAGAGCAAGACTTCTCTGCATAGTAATGGGCTCGTTTAGATCGACCCTAACTGGTTTGGCGCACGTCAAACCCGTCTTCATTCTCACTTCTATTCCATCAATTGTTTTGACTCTAACATCTTTGTGATGAATCTGAGCAAAATATGTGTCCTCGTCTTCTGGGGGCTTGGCTGAGTCTTTGGATTTTTCGACAAGTTTTGTCGTTTTTAGAGGTGTCGATTGGATCTCTTTCATTGGATTACTAGCCGCTGTCTTTCTCTTTTGGCCAATGTCGTTTGGAGATATATTTTCTTTCCCGCGCTTATTTCGTCTGGTCAATCTTTTAACTGGCACGGCGGCATCTTTGGAGTGATGTTGGACTTGACTTGTCTTGGATGATCTTGTGGTCACTTGACTCTTCTCATGACAAGCCGCCATCACAACATTTTCTTCTAAAACTAAAATGAATAAATTAAATTAATAAAAATTTCCACACTATGCTGTGATAATTGATTATATATCACTAAATACAAACTATCTTCACTTCTAAAAGAAAAATACAACTCTAATCCCAAAATAATCCCTATACATATGCCCATATCTTATGCGTGGTTTCCCGACGGTCCAACAGACTAAGGGTTAGGTAAAGGTAATATATAATTTTAGAAAAAAGGATGTGGGATTATTAACAAATACATATTGCCTTAGAAATAGATATGTGTACCTGGGGCACTTGCGACCTTATTTTCAGGTTTGATCTCAGGACTATCATAATTTAACATTAGTCCATCAACTGGGCAACAAGATGTGGTCACTTCATGTTTCATTGTCAGATCGCTGCTATTGTTGTGGAGGGTCAAAAAAGCAGTTTCTTGAGAGCCAATGAAAGCTGGCTTAGTGACGATCTGTTTAGGCGGACCTTTAGATGACCGTATTCTTGACATCTAACATTGAAGCAATGAAATAATATTCTTTAAAAAAGAATCCCTTAAAAAGAAGAAAGGCATTGAGCTTGCATAAAGTTTTTTTTATATATAAAAATGTTTACAATTTGACCTCTCCAAATAAGTATTTTTTTAAAAACTCGGAATAGGACGTGGTGTGTGAAAGGAAGACATCGTCGTCTGAGTTTGAGATCCACCAAGTTCTAACCGTGCTATCATGGGCGCAGCCAAGGCGGGGGGGGGGGGGGCCTTGGGGTTCAACCCCCCCCCCCCCCGAAAAGAAATCCACCCCCCCCCCTCCGCAAGGGGGGGGGGGGGTTCGGAGTTTAGTGACTGATTTTTTGCTGCTTTGATTTTGTTTATTTAAGGTGAAATTTTAATACTAAACCATCACTTTCCCCGGCGCAGCCATGGAGGTTTTGAGTTTAAAACCCGCTACCAGGTTGTGAACAAAACCTTTAGATTTTAAATCGAAAAGGGAAGTTTTATTGTCAAACTCATCTGTTGGGGTGTTTTAAACTAAAAATAATCTCTGGAATTTTTTTTTTAGCAAATTCAAAACCCCCTTAGATACGCTCATAGAATTTAGTGACTGTAGTTTGCTTTAGAATAATATTGAAGAGAGAGGTTTTCAACATCAAAACTCTCTGTAGGGGGATTTTAAACTCAAAACCACCTGGAGAGATTTTAGACTTTAAAAAAGCCCTCTGGAGGAAGGGGGTTTAAACTCAAAACCCCCCTTGGCTTGGCTAGGCTTATAGAATTTTTAGTGTGTAATTTGCTTTTTTTTTATATTGAACAGGTATTTTTTGGCTTCAAACCCCACTTCAGCGAACCTCACTGGGGAGCTTGTAGCGCCCCCCAAGACCCCCTTGCTGGCAAGGGCGGGGAGTCTACAATTTTTCCACTAACTCCAGGAAGAACCAAACTATAGGGTACAATAAACGTCTACCGAAACAATATAAGCCTATATATTGGCGGAAGGGGGTGTGTGAAAAATCCCCCCCCCCGAAAAAAAAAATCCTGGCTACGCCCATGCGTGCTACAAATCTAAATTTTAAACATTTAATGGCGATGAAACATAACACCAGGCTGAGACTGACAGTATAATCCTTAAATCCTTTACGATATAGATTGTGAAAGTTTGGCATTTAAAAAATACTCACTTGTAATATAAATATATCCTAGATGGAAATTTTTAAAAAAGGCTGCATTCAACATTACAAGACAAGCCCTCACCGGAAAGTCCCAAGGAATGTGGAAAGGAATGTGGAAGAGAAGAGGAGACGGCACAGAAATACATAATGTCGAGATTTTGGAAGCAGGTGCAATAAGAGGAAGACGTGGGGATAGTTGGAGAGACTCGCCCAGAACCGAAATGCCTGGAAGAAGCTGAATGGTGGTTTATGCCCCTGACGGGACCACAGGCAGAGATGATGAAGACAATAAAGTTTCTTCAAAAATCTTCAAATTGCTAACTTCTTATTATTTGTATGGTCAAGATGCTTGCAGACACCACACACCCACACCACTCCCTCACATCGTCAAGCTCTGCAGCTCTGCCTGAGATTATAGTCGATGTCGAATGACATACGACCATGCGCAGTCAAACTTTTTCAAATAGTGATAGCAGGCGAAAAAAAAAGGGGGGGGGGGGGGGTATTTCATCGAAGTGAATTAAAAAAAAAACAGAAAGCCGCTGGCGACTTAAAATTACGAATATATAGATCTACATGTAGTTATGGCTTTTTAATTGCAATGCGCCACTCCATAAGGAAATGTTTTATTGTTAAAGAAGAGTTACCCTAAGCCCTAGGTAAAAGCGTGTGACTAAAGACAGATGGTGGTATGATCGCTGCTTTGTCTCCTTTCTTTTCATAACCACATTGCCTCGTGTTGATCCGGGTATTTTCCATGGAAGCTGCCACTGTAAGAGGTAATCTTGAAGAGATCTACTTCCGGGTAGAGTCTTGGATCGAGTGGCCATTTTTGTGGGACCTTCAGAGAGGTTCGAACCTGTAGTTAGAACAAAATTGTAGCATGTAGATATTATAAGATATATAATAACCACATCCTGTAAACGAAATCCTGTTTAAAGCTTAGTATCATTGATTCCAAAGTAAAAATAGGGCTTTGACGAAAACTAGAATTTGGTCTCGCTTAAACGGGTTTTCATATTTCCTTTATCCTTATCTCTGTACACATGAACTTGGTACTGAAGTCCCAATGGAGGGCTCGAAATAAAGACTTTCATCTCGTGCAAATTAAGGGCCACTTAGATCTAGTAGCTACCATAAGGCTTACGTCTCAACATATCACTCACAAAATTAAAATATATTCTTTTGTAGTTTTTTTTTAAATAAAGTCCTATTAACTTTTTAAAAACTTGATACACTAATTAAGACACTGTTAGTATCTACGCTTTAGGTACCTGACAGGAGGTTTAGTTTTCATTCTCCACGATATTAAATATTTTTTAATGCAAAGAATAGTTGTCTTTTCGCCGCCTGCGCTTGTTTTCGGCAAGCGCTTTTCTTAGGGGTCTCAGATTTGTGTCCGTTACCTTTGTAAGAGTTTTCTGACTCTTTCAGAAGCCTGTTACTGTTCTGTTTTCCCCAGTGAGGGCAAGCTGACGCCTAAGCCTAGTCTTCATAGCGTTTAAAGGGTGTCGGGGGGGGGGTTGTTCACCGAGGACTAGGGTACCTCCCTTACGTCGCCCTCCTTCAAGCTCGCCAAAAAAAAAAGATCGCTTTTGAAATATGATTATCCCTTATTACCTCTTTGAACTATGATTACCTACGACGAAGCGCTGCTTTCGTGCCTCTACAATGTCCACATCGACGTCCATCAGAACATGATTGTTTGAGTTTTTTGAGTTTTTGGCACATCGGCACAATAATTGGCCATGTCGTGACCGTAATCCTTCAAGGATTACTCTCCTTTACAAGAGCTAAACTCCATACAGTTAAATCATTAAAAACAAGGTCTATTCATAGTTAAAATAGTAAAGGTAGTAAAAATTTAATAATTAGTAAACATCTTATGTAAATATTATAGGGTCACAATTTCACAAATCTGATCTTCGTGCTTCTCTTAGGTGAACATGATTGTTCTCTTTTAGGTGGTCTTGGGGCGTGGTGGCTGAGTGGGTAAAGTGCTTGGCTTTCGCATCGTGGGTCTCGCGTTCGAGTCTCGATAAGAAAAGACAACTTGAGTCCACACAACACCCACCTCACATAAAGTAAAGTCGATAGGTTGTTGTGCTGGCTCTCGTTAACTGTAGGCCTATAGATCGCAAGGTCCGAAATGGGAACTAGGCCTACTTTCTTTAGTCTTGCCATCCATAGGCGTACACGTTTTGGCGAATAGCTTACATGTTGAGATCTAGACGATCTTTTCACGCCACGCAGAACTGAAATCGATTACATCAAGTATAATATCCAAACTATTTAGCACTTATAGTGACTAATTATATAAGAAGATAAGAATGCCACCAATTCGGTACTGTCGTAAACAATGTAGCAGCTTGGAGACCATGTGAGACCATGTGAGACCATGTACCCTACCTCCGGCACCAGTTATTTGATATAAATACACGCCAGTAAATAATTTTTTATTTTTTTTTTCAAAAGGGAAACGTCTTTTCTAGAATAAAAATATCCAATTATAATCCAATATCTGCTTTGAGAGTGAATGATAGAATAATAATAATATGTGTGGGTTAATAAAACACAAAATTTTCTATGCATAGTGTCTACGTAGTGTCTAAATGTACTCACGGGCTTACTATTCTTTAATCTGTTGTGCTTTACTTTTAACAGTGTACCGAGTTTTAAAAGACTCACTACAAAACTTACTCAGACTTGCTGAGAAAACATTTATTCCATTGTATTGAATAAACAGACTAAATATAGATCTAGATTCATATAAATCTAGCACAGAAATAGAGGCTATTTCAATTTAGATCTGCTTCCTGACTTTAGTCTACTTCCCATTTTTAATGTAGATCTAAATTAAATTACAATTATAATGAAATTCACAAAAGGATCAAATGAAATTCACATTACACAATGAAAATGTGAGTTGACTGTGGTGCGCAAACTATTTCTGAATGAAAACCCTAGAGCGAAGTGTAGGCTACATGTGGAATTAGTTTGGTTGCCAAGTAGTATTAATGTTTCATTGAAATGTCATCGTAAATTAAAGAATGTCAACAAATGGGTCTTACTTTTGTCCGAAAATTCGTTGTCTGTGTGTTTCTGTGAGCCATAATTACGTACAGCGTAGATAAAAGATTTCGGCATGGTGATAGAAAGCGAGAAAAGAACGTAGTCTCAAATCTACTTTAGCATCACCAATGGAGAGCACTGCCTAATTGTGTATGACGTCACAGATTGATAGGCCTGTCTCATGGAAGTGCTTGGGATTCTTTTTTCGCGGAGTAACTTTTATTTGGGAGTGTTTTCTTTGGAACAAGTTTAGGATGGTGCTCTGATTTGTTTCCCATCGGAAATGCACATTTTATTGTTCATGAGTTATGAAGGTAAATTTTACAACGACGAGCAGATTCTAGGTCTGGTATTATTAGGCTATTATTCAACCTAGGTGTTGGTGTCATCTTATTTTTTTCTCTCTTGAATTGAGAACAACAGCAGCGAATAGGGAATGTTGATACGTATGCCTAAATGATGTCTAGATCTAAATGGGAGTTGTAGAGATCTTCTGAACGAAATGACCTGTTATGTGCTTCTTTTAAATTGCTTTTCTATAGCGCATTTTTTATGCTCATAGCATGTTCGGTGCTCTGTGTCTATGAGAGAAAGACAACTCAGCTGGAGTTGGATTTCGAGATTGACCCCCCTTGATAGCATGAATGATAAATAATTATAATAATTATGATAACAATTAAAAAAAAAATAATTTTAACTGATAGAAGATTGGATGCATGTTGTCAATATAGGTCCAGAGATTGTAGTGGGGATTATTGTGAGTAAATAATTGTAGTGAAGTCATATAGCCTAATAATTGAGTTATTAGTAGTTTGTAAAAATATGTAGGTCGAAACTGGGTTTGCGTAGTCATGTGAAACACTGCAATCTTTCTTAATCTTCGGAATCGAAGACGTTGCCGTTATAAATAACAGGAGAATGAGAAAAAGAGCGTGATTGGCGCCCAAACCAGTAAGCTTCGAGCAAGAGGAGCTCGTTTGCCTTGGCTTGCTACCATGGGCGTAGCCAGGGTTTTTTTTTTTTTTCAGGAATTCCCCCCCCCCCCAGGCAAAAAATTATATATATATATATATATATATATATATATATATATATATATATATGTTCTTCCTGGAGTTAGTGGAAAAATTGTAGACTCCCCGCCATTGCCAGTAAGGGGGTCTGGGAGCCCGCAACCAACCACTATTCCCGGTATTGAAAGCCAACAAAATGTATATTCTGAGGTAGGTCTATCTACAGTGCATTATCCTGATATTAAAAAGTTTCATTTCAAAAACCTTTTGTGCTATTCTTACTGACTTAGATCCTTCCGCATTGTTTGGCGTATGGGGCGGCAAGCGCACAAAAATCTGTCACTGGCAATGTCTGAAGCCTCTTCCCACCTGCTCTGAGGTCATGTAACTTCACCTTCACTTCCACCTATCCTTTGGTCTGCTCGACCGTTGGGGCACCACACAGGATCTGTCAACATTCTTTCTCCACTCTTCTCTGTCATTTGCCTTTGATAGAATTTCATTCTGATATTCTTTCTGAAAATATTGAAACCTGATCTCTACCTGCCTGAGTGGACCACTTCGGGGGCCGATTTTGAGTTTGTGTCACACAAACTGTCTTTGTAACCTTTTTTTTTTTTTAGTGACGTTTGATGAGAAGCCAGCAACTGACCGAAGTTTGGACTCTAACTAATACATTGCTGGTGCTAGTTGCACAGCCCTAAATTTTAAGTTATTTCATGTAACTTTTGTTGACCTTCATCAATAGATCTCGGCTTATCTAGGCATTTTGTGACTTGCTTTCATACCGCATACCAGATAGAGGTAGCGAGCATTACAAGTTGAGAACCGCTGCTTAAGTTAAAGTGAACGATTCGCAGCAATCTGACGGGTTAATGTTGGCCTGTACCCTCAGGCTATGCTGTTTAATTTTTTTTTTTTTTTTTTAAGGATTTATCGAATCCAGCGCTTCCCAATCGTTTTTTCTTTCTTATATTAGACTTTTCTTTCCCATGTATCTCTCTCTCTCTAGCTTCCGCCTGCCCCTTTTATTTTCATGCTCCTTGTTTTTCATAAGAAAAGAGGCACAGTAAAATAATGATTTTCCTTTCGTTGGGGTGTCCGCTCCGGGCGCTTCCAAATGTTTTTATTGACGCCAATCAGCCCACTAATTCGGAGGCCTCTATGATTGCCAGTATCCAAATGTGAGAAGCTCTGATCTAATCCAGCATGGTCCAGACGTCAAGTTGAAAATGTTTACTTCAAGCTACGAAATCCATGATGACCATGCGTTAGACATGCCCAGCTTGACAAGTAATTGACCTTTTCAAGATGATCGATTCATTACTAAATATACTCCTCCTCGCCTAATCCCTCCCCCCCCCCCTGTACCTGCGTTACATTTCAGAATCTAATCCTAGCCTTCACTTCAAACGATGGAGAGTAACACATTCAAGAGCTAGACAACCAAGAACGCCATTCGAATCTCAGCATAGGTTTCTTTTTTTCTTTAAATAAAATTATAGTAGGCTTATACTTTTACAACCAGAGTATCAACAAAATAAAATAAAACAAAAATCTACACATGCGTATACTTAGATAGCTCTTTCCGTTTCGATGCAGAACCCGGGAAAGGGTGGGGTGCTATACAAAAAGTTTACATCTCTCTTTTAATGACGTAACTTCACCTACCCACCACAAGAAGAAAAATACGAACGGACATAGGCCTAATCATTTCTGTTGTTATGTTTAGCTATAGCTCTTGGTGGTCGCCACTTTTAAGGTATACTATTTAAAAACGTGGTCCCTGGTGCTGCTGTTCATTTATGTTTAATATGTATGTATTATCATTTGTTTCAGCGCCTAGCTTCACTTCTATATTGATGTATGCAAACGCGACATGAAGCTTTTCAAAATCGACACTAACAGTTGGGGAAACAAAGGCACTGGGTGGATTCCCATGGAGAACATAACATGCATAAAGGAAGGGCCCTGGATTGCAGATGGCATACACAACAAAGTAGAAAGAAGGTTGACAGTGCAACAGTGCCTGGTGATTACAAATGTCCAACCTGTGACCTCAGCTGTGTATCAAGGATTGGGCTTTTCAGTCATATGAGAAGTTGCAAAAGTAATATATCGTCTATCAAGACGTAAACTGCCACAGACAGCTATTTATAGGTTAAAGTCCGAAATTTTGTCTTTCTTTCTGTCCAAAACAGTGAAGATTTTGTAGGTTTGAGATTGGTTCGATTTGCTTGCATTGAGAAGTCCACCTCTTTACATCTGACTGGACAACGGAGTCAGTTTGCTTGTACATGTTTATGTATTTCAAGGACATGTCATGTAGAGTTCATCTGTTACTTTTGCTAAGGGCGTAAAATAAGCTGTAGGCTACATTTGAGAGAGAGAGAGAGAGAGTGAATGAGTGAGAGAGAGAGAGAGAGAGAGATGTGGAAGACAAAAGTTGAGAAGAAGAGTTCCGTTGCTGTATGTGAAACTATATTCTAAACGTTAAGAAAATGTCAGTGACTTTAACCATAGCCTACTTTTTAAAAAACAATCTTGCTCTGTTTACGCTATCATTGTAGGGCACTTTCCCACTGTAACCAAAGGTAGCAATGAGCGGCAGAGGGTGGTACAGCACTGTTAAAATGTTCAGTGTATACACATTAACATTTTTAAAACAATTCGCCAAGCTGACGTCTGAAATGTGTAAATGTTTTGTTTTTCCTTCTTTTTTTTTCATCATGTTATTTGGTTGTTGAAGTCAGATGCAATATGTATCATCTCAGGAGGCGCTGTGACTGAGCGGTAAAGCGCTTGGCGTTTGTACCAGGGGTCTCGGGTTCAAAACCTGGAGAAGACTGGGGATTTTTAATTTCGGGATCCTTGAGCGCCTCTGAGTCCACCCAGCTCTAATGGGTACCTGAAAAGTAAAGGCGGCCAGCCGTTGTGCTGGCCACCTCACACCCTCGTTAATCGTGGGCCACAGAAATAGATGATCTTTATATCATCATTACCATAGATCTCAAGGGGAACTTTACTTCATCTCACTTTGTAGTAGTATTTTCCATTCTCATTCTTACCTCCAGTTTCGGATTAATTGTAAATAGTTGGGGGTAATGGAAATTTTACAATGTATCGTAGTGATAACCCTCAGTTCGTGGGTAACCAGACGTCCGACAAAAGTAGGTCCTGTCCTCAGTTCGGTAGGCATTGGCCTAAAGTATAAAAATGTCAACATCATCATCATCAAACTCCATTTGAGTGAGGGCTTGAGAGGCTTAAATCCTCTTTTGCAAAAGCCCTGGACATATATATGTGTGTGCGTGTGTACCCTAAAATCGGTTGTGCGGAAAAGGATCTCTATTTGGTAACATTATCTCGGGATGTCATTCGTAGGCTCTTTCTCAGCCATCACTGCTCAGCCTCTTTTCAACCTTCCACGTCTCGAAGCGTTGGGACAGTGATTGTATTGAGTAGGTGTATTTTAATCTCCAAGCTAATTGATTTGTTTGTTCAGATAGGCCATACTTAGGCTATTGAAAGACGGCTCTTGCTTTCCAATCCGACAAGCAACACCATGATGTGCAATTCCATTATTTGTGATAACACTGACAAAATAGGTTAACATTTCTATTTGTTCAAGATCTGTATGACTAGTGTTGAAGAGGGAACTGGGTAATCTCCACCCAATATGCCCAACTCTGAGAGCGTCTTTATCCCTTATATCGTGTATACATTTGATTGTATTTCAAAGTAATGCTATGTCGTCTGCAAAATTCAACTCGGTTTTAGTTTACGCCATGGGAATCCGAATGCAGCCTGTTTAATGTATTTATATGGCATCGTCGATTGCTACAAGAAAGACAAATTGGGATAAGATAAACCCTATCTTTTATCCGTCTCGATATTGAAGAATTCTACCGTCTGTTGTGACACATCAACTTGATTTGCTTTAACATGTCGCTGAATCTGGACAAATTGTTGCGAGATGCCTTATTCACTTGCTATTTTCCAGAGTGGTTCCGATGGACGCTATCAAACTTTTTTAAATCTACAAAACTGATCAACATCCTTTGTTGTTTCGCAGGAGGTAAACCTGTATAGTGCTTGATTTGCCTTTTCGAAAGCAGCTGAGAAATACTATTTTATATATGTATCTATGTATATATGTATTGTAGTAAGTAAAAAAGTAAAGTTCCCCTTTCAGACATTGTGGTCTATATAGTATTGACTAGTATAATTTAAAACATTTTCCGTAAGCAGCTCTTAAGTAATCTCTAATAAAAATGTTTAATTTAATGTTTCTCAAATCAGTAATTGTACATTTTAAATGTATGTAATCGCTTTTGATAAAATGTAAAAAAAAAATGAATCGAAAAGCATTTTCGTGTGTAACCAATCAATTAATTAGCTTAGTTTTATTGTTCAGCATAAAGAAACCAAAAAAGTTTTTTAACGGGGACATTTTTTTCTTGGGGGGGGGGGGGGGGTAACACGATGATCTTACCGCACCGGGTGACACCGACCGTCGTGACGCCACTGGACGATCCTTTCAGAGAAAGCGATTAGAAACCAAAATATATATACATTTACTCGAAGAATTAGATTTATAGACCTATACATTTCCTTTGAAAATATTTGCTTTAGATATTGTTTTCTATATTTTGCAATTTTTATTTTTACTTAAAAAAACAAAAAAACAGCTGCAAGTAGTAGGCCATAAGTAGGTCACGAAAATAAGGCCGCGGGGCAAAGGCAAAAGAAAGCCGCGTATCGAGTACAGTTCCCTTTCAAAGTAGTTAGAGCTTGAGCTAGATCTATTTGTTGTGTTTTTGTAGATCAGTGTGTGTTATCATAGTGCAGACCATATGCTCATTTAGCTAGACTTCTAGATAGACTCTGATAGACTATATAACTAGCTATAGAATATTATAGTTATAGATCTAGATCTAGATGTCTAGATCTAAACTCTTAAATCTATTCTAGATATATTCTATATCTAGCTAGTCTAGTCAGTAGTCTAGTTGTAAATCTGAATTTAGTGACATAGGACATAGACTATGATAGACATCTAGAATCTACATTCTACATCTACCTAGTCACATACTGATACTGGCATAGGATAGTCATATTCATAGGAATGACACATAGGCTACCATGATTTACTGTGAATAGAGTGAAGTGTGAATATTCTCAATCCTAGTCTAGTTATCTAGCCGTATACGTCTAACTGTCTGTATAGACTAGACCTAGTCGTGGATCTACTTTATAATTTAAATTAACAAAATGGGGAAAAAGAGCCAAGATTTTGAGGTGAGTGTTTTATTGTATTTGTAAACACTTAAATCTAGACTTAAACTTAAAACAGTTTTTAGAGTCTAGATAGTAGAGATCTAGTGTTAAAATTATATAGATCGTAGGACGTAATCATCTTTTTTTTTTGAAGTAACGTCTGTATCATATGAGATAAGACTAAGAAGATCTAGATTCTAGAATAGATCTACTAGACTCTAGATCTAGATAGATCATTAGTGACATTAGTTAGAGTGATTAAACTGATTAGTCTCAGAATCTTTTTGTGATAAATATTTAAAATATAGATCTAGATCTAGAATCTATATTCTATATAATTATATATACATAGATCTAGATCTATATATAATTATATTGTAGGCTTATAGATTTAGATAAGATCTAGAGTCTATATCAATCTTCATACTACTTTACTAGAGTAGATCTATTTAGATTCTATATAATATAGATTTAGACATAGATCTATATTTTTATGATGCAACATTTGGAAACAATTTTTTTTACACTCGTGAAAGCCTGACCTCGTTTTACTGGCTCAGCTTTTACTGGCTTTACTTGGCTTTACTCTTTAGAAGGTTAATATTTTCGTGATTTAGACTACATCTAGATCTAGATATCTAGATCTAGGGTTAGGGTTAGATTGTAAACATATTTTTTTTCACTCTAGGGACCACAACGCACAATTTTTGAACGCATTAAATCTGATGACATTTTCACATTCATTGATAATTGATTCAATGCCCTTTAAATTTGTTTATAAAAATACAAGATTCTATTGAGACACGCGGTAGCGATCACATCGATTAGTTTGTGCTGTATATTATAATTCGATTTGACCTAGTTTATACACACGCACTAAGATCAGGTCTAGATCTAGATGTATTTTAAAGTATTTAGTCTTACTCTTTGCACTAGTAGACTTTTCTATAGATCTACTTATGTTGCATATATATCAAATATATGCGAAAAGTGACTTAATTTTTTTTTTAGGAGTTAGGACAATTGGATAATTTGACTGTTTAATTTTTTTTTACTTAGCCTACTAGACTAGTCTAACTTTAGATAATATAGTTAAATATAGTAGGCCCTATATATGCCTACTACACAGGGGATTTTAGTTGTTTACCATGAAATATAAATATATCTTTTTACAAGATGTAAAGATCTATATAAGAGCTAGATATTTAGCTATTTAAAAATCTTTTTAATGATAGTCAATTTAATCTCTGTCGATATTATGTGTGTGTGTATAATACTATTTTCTTTTTTAATGTTTATTAAATAAATACCATTTAATCATTCTCCAATACGTGTAGGCCTATGAATAATATTTATTAAAAATTGTTTTTGAACTTGCATTATTGTGCATCTCTGTACGTTTTTAATCTGATTATTATTACGTAATTGTTATAACTCTGCAAGAACATCTGGTATTTGACACTAACTTTGGGTTGGGGGGGGGGTTAGTTCAAGTTCTGTACTAAGAATATAATAAGCCAACACCGGTACTAGTTGAACTAGCTGTTTGGAGCTTAAAACTAACGACCGAGTATCAACAATTGGCCCCTAAACACTAAGCAGTAATGATGCAACTACTATTACTACTACTAATCTCTCTCTCTCTCTCTCTCTGTGTTCAACAAAGCCAAGTGAATGATGTCCATAACGGTGCATCTATTTCTAATTGTACTTTTAAGTAACCACTATAACATCACATCTTCTATATAGATCAGTTATTCCCAAACTGCGACTCGCGGGGTAATCTGGCCCATGACGCCGTGCCCCCTTCAAACGTCTGTACGCTGAGCTACATTGCCAGTGACCTGGGTGTGAGAAAATGTATGAGCCCCCCCCCCCCCACCCCCCGGCTGAAAGAGTTGATTCGATTAACTTATTGTTCATAGCCCATGAACGGGTAAAGTTCCCCATAGTTTGATTCGTTAAGTTTTTTACCTTCACTGGGCACAGTTTCATTCATAATGAAACGATGACTACTTATGGGTATCATCTTTTTCTTAAATATTATCCTAAGAGTTGAGTCGAAGACTCTTGGAACTCTAGGCCCACGAAGCTCGCCCCCCACCTGCCTGTCTGAACAAACTGTTCTGTTTGGAGGAAAGATCCAAGCTAATGTATTTTTTTTTGGTTATATCCCTATTACCCCTGGCTATAATTCCGCTCGGGTTACATGCGAGGCTGAAGGCTGATCACACCGGGGAAACTCAAGGGTATAACGACCTGAGAGATGTTTATTTTCTGTTAAATTTTGATCACTTACCAAGGGAGGCAAGAGACCGCAAAATCGGGATCAGGTGTGTTAACCCAAGGGAAATTTAAAACACCAAATCTGGTCCGTTGAAGGTCACACTGCCCCTACTTACCTCTGCACTGTAAACATTCTTTTGGACACATTTCGAGGAGAATGAAGTTTTTCAGTCTGTTCTCCCATTCGATTGAATTCTAGCGCGATTCCGTTACAGAAAAATGTTTAAATACCAGTAATAATATTTTCTCGCGCAGTACAACAGCATATTATGGGGGGTTTCACACTGTAAGTGAATCACATTAGTTTTTAGGCACTAGAATACAGTTCGAGAGAAAACGAAGAGACAGTGATTCCAAGAAATTTGATGGCGATATAAAGAAAAACATAAAGAAAATAAAAAAGGAAGATTGGGAGAGATTTGAAATATTTAGACAAAATAAACGAGGTGAAGGACACGACATTGAAAGATCACTTTTGTCAACTAAATACTCAAATTACTTAGAGCCGACGGATAATTATCTAGCATGTCTAATGTTTTAAAATACATGTGATTATTACTGGCAAAGTGTGTTTTCAGGCAAAGTCTAACACTTATATTACCATGTAGAATAAATAAAACTTGAAAGGGAGACAACATACAATGTCGTTCAAATATTCCATATTAAGAGCAGAGGAAGTTGTACTGGTATATGTATTTAAGAAGTTACAACTATTATGAAGGTTGCCAGACATTTCCTGCATCTCCTAACAAAAACAGTAGATTGGTATTGGTTCATTTATTTATTTTCACATAAATTGTGTGGGGATTATTGAAATGCTATAATTTACCACAATACTAACAAGTGGACGGTAGTTTCTAACTGTCCGTTTGGTTTGGTGTCCCGTTGGAAGATTATCAGCATTTCCTTGGTTTTAGGGATCATATTACATAAGCCAGCTTTATCAGTTGGCTGCTGTGGACAGGAAGAAGGTCAAATAAGGCCATAGGTGGTCAAAGTCACTACTACAGTAACTTTCTTCTCAAATTTTTTAAACACCTTACCTTGCCATCGCTCACTACGAAAATTAATCCGTGGATTTAATACTAGATCTAAATTTAGATGTACATAATGTCCAGGGGTCAGAGGACTATTTGCTTTATTGAATCCTGCATCTCGAGGCGATACAATACAATACTTTTACTTTTTTTAAAAATTATTTCCTATAACGGATTTCCTGCATAATGGGTAGAAGCTTCGATGGTCCAGATAGCAGAACGTAACGGGTCGGATCTGGCACATGTTTAGGCATCCCCGACTGGATCTACCGAAGCAGGAATATGGATTACACAATGAATTATGGATGTTGAAAAGGAGTTGTGTTTCACTTTGATGTGTTTCAACCCATTACACGATCATAATTTAATTTTTTTTTTACAGATTTCGTTTACAATGTGAAACATAGCCAATTCTGTGTTTAATTTGAAATGTGATATAGTAGGGGAAGGTGGGGCTAGTTGTCACAGTTTTCAGATTTTGATGTTTTAAACATATTTAGAATTCATTGATTCTCACCAAACTTAACATGCTGTAACTTAAACATTCAGACAACAATTAGAGTAAATGAAATAAACTTTATCTCTTTATTTATCAAAGTTACACAACAAAAAAGTGGCTGGGTTGAGGTTGTGACAATTTGCCCCACACCGGGGTAAGTTGACACAGGCATGGGGTAAAATGTCACACATTAAAAAAATCACCATATCTTGCTATGTCTAAAAGAAATAGCATATTAAGTCAAGACTTTGTTGACTGGCCGTCGTGAAATAATGATATATATGTGAAGGTTCTGAAAAGTTTTGGACCTAACAAGAAAAGCTGTAGGTTTTTCTTCAAAATAATGTTTATTTTTTTCTATATAATATTTGTAAACTATCTGTTCACTTCTTCCAGCAATGCACCCACTTAAGATTAATTTATATTATATAAATACAATGAATCGTGATAATTTTAAAATGCGAAAAGGTATCGACTTCATTTTATAACTATTTGTAAATGTTTCCGTAAACATCTTCAATGTAGTTTCACATTTTTGATAGCGCATCACATTATATCGATATAGTGTTTGTGACAACTTACCCTTGTGACATTTCACCCCACCTTCCCCTATATCAAATTTAGCTTATGATTTTCTGTGAATAATTTTTAAAAATGGCATATAAATTTAGATGTAAGTCTAAGCATACGTATGGGTGTGAATGTGGTCAAGCTCCTGGCTGTCGAACTGCGGGTTTAGAGTTCGGAAGTTCACTGCGATTTTAAGTTATAGTTTAGTTGTTATTGACGAGTTAATGCTATTTGTACCCTTCAGGTTAGAGGATGTTTTTGTATTCTTCATAAAAGGTTCTATTATTGACACCTAATCTATAACCAGATCTGACACAAGATCTGAAACCAAATCTGACACCATGTTCTGTTGTCACAGATTAATAATACATTACTGTAGACGTTACTAATTAATAATGATAATAACGAGACTGTCTTTATCAAGGTAGACATATATAACTAACTTTTTATTTCCGTCCGATTCTTTGCTTTCGCATAAAACGTAAACAACAAACAATGACGTAATATCTTCTAATATTAGCACAGGTTCTATTATTCATTTTTATTTTGGCTGGTTTTGATTTGTATTGCTAAAATTTCTAGTTACCTGCCCAATTAAACAAAACTGTCCACATTTGGCGCACCTTGTTGAAATAATGAGGAAGCATTGAATTCATAACTTTCTCGGCATTCTGTTGCTAGGATTAGGTATAATAGTAATATATTATTATTTCGCAATATTGCTTGTTATTACACGGGCACATTGCGGGTGTACTGGTAATCTGATGCAAGCAATGTTATAAATAGAATCGGTAGGAAAAAAATACCCATCTGTCAAGTGATGACGTCAGTATTGAATGATGTAATATGCTGATGGAGGATATGACAACTTTATCCAGACGGGACTTGTAATTTATTGTTGTGTAATCATCTTTAATACATAAAAAATATCTCTAAATCGATTTCCACTTTCATTTTATGTCCCAGTGATGTAATCTCCCCCCCCCCCCCGGCTCTCTCTCACTGTCATCTACACACGCATGAAGTAGATATAAAAATACAATATTTTTCTATACCTCAGCTATAAGATATAAATTGTTACCAAACTCAGTGGACAAGCTAAAGGTTTTCTTTTTTGTTTGTTTATTGTTGTTTTTTTTGTATAAACCCAGCACATTTTCAACACATGTCAACTTGTTCAGCAGAAGTCTGACTCCACGTGAATCTTTTCGCACGCAATCCTCAGCATTCACGACTGTGTTTGTATTGACTATATCATTAGGTGTTGGTAGGGCAGGGTGCTCCACGGGCTAAAACGTGTAAGTTTTGTCTTCTGAGTGGGAAGTTCGGAACCTTAAGATGGTGATGTGTGTGTGTACTGGTACTTCTGTGCTCTGTCTGTTACAACCTGGCTTCCCTTCCATCAATGTGCAATAGAACTGAGTGTAGCTTCACTTGTTAAAACAAATATATCGTAGTTGTGCTTGCCTCTTTTATTTCTTAAGTACACCTTATCAAGTTATCATAGGCCATAGTTAAACACAGTGTCCATCATAGTAGAACTTACGGAAAATGTAGACTTTTTTTTTTGTTCCATTCGACTCCTAACATTGGCCCACACTTTTGAGTTTTGTCAGTCTAACTCTGAAACCACAAGTTAACAAATTGGGATAATTTATTTCGCACTACTATTAATTAACTATTCATCATCATCATCAAACTCCATTAGAGTGAGGGCTTGAGAGGCTCAAATCCTCTCTTGCAAAAGCCCTGGACAGAAACCCTGCTGTCTTGCGTAGTGCATAAATGTCGCCATACAGGTCGAGAATTTTGGGTTTCCCAGACCTGTCGAGACGGAGATCAGCAAGTCTGGGGCAGTCAAACAGAATATGAGGCACGGTTTCCTCTTCTTCCCCGCAGCGGGGGCACCGTGAATCAAAATTTGGCCATAGCCGCGAGAAATATGAGCCAACAGGACAGTGGCCTGTCCTGCACTGTGCTATAATAGCTTGCTCAGGCCTGGACAGCCTCCACCACGGGGAAGTGCGGTCAGGGCGCCTCATGCGCTCCCAGACTCCACGGGCACTTTTCCATTTCTGTTTTTTGTATTATAGCCAGGGCTTGATGAAAGCTTACAGCCTGATCAGTGGGTGGAATTTGCCCTCCCTGGTGGGCCAAAGAGTCTGCGATTGTGTTGCCAGTCACACCTATGTGACTCGGTACCCACTGCATTATTACAGGGGTGCCATAGCGTTGTTTGATGTTATGTGAAGCCATGATGATAGTGTTGATATTGGGGGGCCATGGTCCGGGGCTTTGCAAAGCCTGTAGTACAGATTTTGAGTCAGTGACCACAACAATCTGTGTTGCCCTCAAATGTCCCTCGCCGAGTTGAGAGTCAATGACTTTTAAGGCTTCACAGACTGCCATGGTCTCCGCATCAAAACTGCAAACACTACCACATGGTCCAAAGATTTTGACTGTGTAAGAGCCAAGAAAGTCGATGTAGGCTCCATAGCCTGCTCTTCCAGAATCTATTGATGCCGACCCATCAGTGTATGCAAAAATAGCACTGGGCTTGAAGGTATTAATGGTCTCCAGAGCTAGGATTTGAAGGTCGTTAGATGAACGGCTTTGCTTACTGTGTTGATGGTCTATTTTGTTGATGAGTATATATATGTTAATGGTGCATGCGAGTCCATATGACACAACAACAGAATGAATCAAGAATATACTTAATAACGAAGGCTGATAACTTCAACAATTTAATAAACAATAAAAAGGGCACAGTCCTCTGTCGTCGCTAGCCTAGCGTCGTCCTCTTAGGCGTCTTGTCCGTTATTCTTCTTGTTCGTAATCCTACTCTGTTCTTACTCGTCACATTACTTAGGAAAAACCCGATTCACATCAACTTCTACGCATCTTGTGTCATTACATATTTCCTCCCCCCTTTATCAAAAAAAAATTTTGTCAATTTTTTTTTTTTTCAGTCTAAAACACTATCCCTACTGTCATGTCTGTACAATATACATGGCCAAAATTTTGGGGAAAGACAAAACAAACATATATCTTGATCTTGATGGACATCATCATGTTTCCCATCTTCATCAGTTCCTGGTGTCCATGTTCCTATGTCACAAAGTTCACACTGTAGTTGAATGTTGACACCAAGAAAACAATATGTACAGTTCCAATACAGTTATTGGTAAGAAAATATCCGGTATACGGTGTTCTAATCATCACTCCTGTCATTGACGATAAAATAGTATAGTCCAGTGTAATATTTTCACCAACCAATAGTACTAAGTCCATCAAGACATGTATACAGTCCCCATACGACGATGCTTTTGTCGATTCCACAGACATAAAACAGAGTTTTTCAGAATAAATACACATGTATATAGTCCACATACGAAGATGCCTTTGCTGACTCCATAGGCATAAAACAGAGTTTTTCAGAGTAAATACTGTTATTGGCTGTATGTACATGGTTGACGGCCTCACATCACACCAAACCTTTCCTGTCAGACAAAATGTAATATTTGTGTCAAAACAGCTTTCCAAATTATTC
The DNA here is from genome assembly GCF_947242115.1 of Biomphalaria glabrata. Lineage (NCBI taxonomy): Eukaryota > Metazoa > Mollusca > Gastropoda > Planorbidae > Biomphalaria > Biomphalaria glabrata. The sequence goes on from NC_074717.1 coordinate 32,373,433, forward strand.
TACCTAACTTTTTTGTTGGGTACCAATAAGTATATTTTCTCTCCACTTACCATTTCCAAACTGACCTAGCCTTTTACTAATGAATGATAATGATTATATATAAAAAAAAATAATGACTGTAGATGATCATACTTACTTTAATTTACACCTTTGACTTTAATTATTGAAATTTTTTTTTAAAATTATCTCCCTTGATTTAATAAAATTCCCAATTTATATTTTACTGAGTTATCTTCCTTTAAAGGAAATAAAATATAGTATTCATATATAAACAACTTATTCATACCCATTGACTAGAACATATACATATATATACATGCATAAACAAATCAAAATGAATAATCATTATTTACAATAGTTTATCTCACTGTAACTCTTCAAAGTATTTCCCTTTCTCATTAACATTGTCTTATGAGTGCCATGCTATAGCATACAAATAAATATCATAACATATACAACTTATTTACAATCTAAAAGAACTCAACATGTTCATGCACTATAAAATTAAACCATTGCTAGTATATATATCTATATATACTTATAAGTAAACCATCAAGAATTTACTTTCTCCAACTATATTCTGCTTCTCCATTTCTTCTTTGGTAAGGTCCATATGACCTACAATTGTCCCTTGTACCCTGGTACTCATCAGAGTTACATCTTCTCTGAGGGTTCCCTCTATGATACTGTCTATCATAGGCATTGCTATCAAAATTTCTATCATACTCATAATGGTCAGATCTTCTATCTGAATAGTCACAACTTCTGCATTGCCTGGCAATATGTCCCTTTCTTTGACATTTAAAACAAATAATATTTCTTCTCATTTTACCATAAGAATTTCTTTGTCTCATTTTGAATTCATGTCTTCTATTCCAGTTATCTATTTCTCTTTGAGTCATTTCCTTTAGTCCATGTATATTGCCTAAAAGCAAATCATGAGACAATCCTGGTATTGCTAAACCTTTACAATAACCAGTATAAAATGGTGTTTCTAAGAAAACTTTACAGGCTTGATAGCGCTTGATACTGCCATCTATCAACCTTACTTTTTTCTCATAGCCTAATAAACAATCTGGTTTAACTAAGTTACTCCTAATTCCAACTGTACTGCATCCCGAATCTTTGACAAACCTCATAGGTTTCCCATTGATAAAACCAGAGTGTACTCTCACTCTGTTGGTTTCATCTTCTGCAAAATTTATTTCTTCTACACCCCAACAATAGTCCATCTCTTCTACTTCTTCATTATCACTACTTTCTCTACTGTCCCTATCATTGGTGAAATACACTCTACTTTTGTTATTTCTGTTTCTGTTCTCTTTAAACCCAACTTTCCTACTATGCTTTCTGTAATTATCCCTATTTTCTGATCTATTGTACTTCACTTTTTTACAGTGTGCTGCAATATGTCCTCTACCTTGACAATTAAAACAGATTATCTCTCTATAGTCAGTACTATCTCTATTTCTATCATTTCTGCTTTCATGTCTATCTTTACTCTTAGTTTCTTTACTATATCCTACAAAATCAATGTGTTTCTTGTCTTTATTTGAAAATGAATTATTAGGATAAGCACTGCTGTAGGTTCTCATAATAATAACTATGTCCTCTAAAGTTTTTGGTTTTCTCTCTTTTATAAATGACTGTAACTGAGATTCACATTTGTTTGTAAAGTTATCTATTAAAATAAAGTTTTTAAGTCCTTCATAGCTTTGATCTATTTGCTCAAATGACATCCATTTACTGAAATAATCTTTTTCAAGATTTACTGTTGTTTGAGGATCAATCTGACTACAAGGAAAATTTTCAAAATATTTTTTCCTAAATGTACTGGCATTATGACCATAGGCATTAAGAAGCTCTTTCTTTAATATATCATAACTATTCTGAATGGTATGATCATGGTTCTGACAAATAGTTAATGCTTGACCTTGAACAAAATCAAGTAAGATTTGAGACCATTCATTTTCTCTTATGTTACAACTGCTCATTTTGATCTCAAAACGCTTTAAATAGTCTGAAATACTGTCTTTATCTTCTTGAAAGGGCTGCAGTTTCTTTTTCAGCCAATGATTAGTACTTTGATTATCCCTATTTTCATTCATGCTATTACCATTACTTGTACTATTACTTTTGTTTATGTTTTCACTCTGAACAGTAGGTCTATCATTAGTATTAGTGCTATTAACTTTTTGTTTATTTTGTTCAGCTTCAATTCTCAATTTCTCTAAATCATATTGTAATTTCCTATCTGCTTCTTCTTTTATTAATTGTGCTTCCCTATCCTTTTCTTTCTCTCTACGCTCTGTTTCTAGTTTATTCTTTTCCATTTCTATCTTATCTATTCTATCTCTCTCTATTGTCACCATTTGCTGTACAAAGCCAGTTAGGTCCTTTCCTTTAAGTTCTAGCTGTTTAGCCTCAGCAATAATTTGCTGGCGAAAAGTCTCCATATAATCAAAGTTTGGAGCTGTTGCCATTATGCTTATTTTATTTTAAACAATGTCTCAATATAGTTTTGATATGGCCTCCCTATTGGCCTAAATATCACAATTTAGTTTTCACAAAAACTCACTTTCAAATACTTCTTGTAATATATATATATATTTAAATACCTTTGCTCAATGTTATATAAACAAATATTACCTCAGTGGACTTACTCACAGCCACAATACTTGAATACAACTCCAAATTTTATATCACCTTAATTCAGTGGACTTACTTTAGGCCACATAAACAAATATCATATACCTTTATCAATACCTCAATACTTAATTCAATGGACTTACTTCTTACCAATAAATACCCCTAGGACTATTCTAGTCACTAGTCTAGATTCAATACAACTTCAATACAACTTCAAATAGATAAATCAATATTATACCTCCAACAGTAAATCACAATCCAGTGATACTGACAAAAAATTTTATTCTGACCAATTAGACTGTGTTTAAACACATCTATAAAATAATGTCAACCGATTAATCGGGACAAAAGATCTATATATAAATAATTACCCCTTAGACTCAGTTGTCTTCAGGATAAAATAGATCTAAGGCTCTCATAGGTATAACAATTTAGTTAATACCTGGAAACAATCTAGAATTTATAATCTAGATTAAACGTGGCTTACCTTATCTACTTAAGATAAAATTACTAATATATAATAAGAATAATGTAAAATAAACGTAATAAGACACAAAAAAAATAAATCTATTCTAATGAGATGAGACTTTTTAGAGGAAGTATACACTGAAAGAGACAAATAAAGATAACTTCACCTGACTTCTAAAAAAAATAAAATGTACGTGGATACGAACAAAACAAGACAATCTAAACAATCATTGAGACTTTATTAAATGGAGCAGGTCCACTTTCTAATGTGTCCTATAATGACGCCCTTATCAGGCAACCTGCTCTTAACAAAGATCTACTGTCCCTAAAATAGACTTAATTTAATAATAATGGAGAGAAAAAATAAACTTATCTTTAGTTAGATCCCCTTTGTTCAGTCCACGGAGCTACAACGGTCAGTTCCACACAAGTTCCCCACTGTCTTAGTCTTAGGCAAGGCAAGGTGTGCTCCCACAAAGGCTACTCGACAGGCAGTACTGAGTTAGGCCAATCTTTCCTGGTGCTGCCACAGTATGGTACGGTTCTCAGATAAAGTCCTCTGGTCAGGTTCCAAGGTTCCGGTTCCACTTGATGATCTGTAGGTGCTGGCTTCTGTCTTTAGGTCAGGAACATAAGTCATAAGTCAATACTGAGACAAGCTGGTGGTGCTGTCTCAAGAGAGGTAAAAAAAATGACTAAATCCAACTCTCTCTTTTGATGAATATAAATTAGTCAACTTTACAAGTTGAATAGATGGTCACGCAGTGTGGTAGTAGGGTATACCATCACTCGTGTGTAGATTAGATTCCAAGCTCAGCAACACTACAACAGTCAATAGCTTGAAAACAAACCTGACAAGGTGACTCCAACGGTCAGCTTGTAGATACTAGATATGTAGACTCAGGTGACTTCCCGTACTCACAATAAACAGATAAACCTGACAAAATGAGGTATCTTCACTCTTGAGGTATAGCCTATAGATAGAGGTATACTGACGACGGACTGCCCTAGGTCTAGATCACTTAAACGGACGAAATAGTTCTGGATTCAGACACAATAGATATAGATCTATATATAAGATCCAGGTTCAATCTAAAAATATCTAACCTGGCTGACAAAGCTAGACGCTGGTAACGGTTTCGAATTTTCTCTAGTAGAAAGTCTAGATCCACTGGAACAAAGATGCCAAAATCCAGCTGCAGTCCAGATAATTAGCACAGACGTAGGGTAGATCTAGTAGAAATAAACGAATGTTAATCCAGTACTTCTCCAGTGTACTTCGCCAAGTGTAGAACTGTAGATATATCCAGAACACGAAGTTAACTAGATTGTAGATCAAAATGACGCCCTGGCCGTCGGGGGTCGCCACATCTGTTGTTGGTCTATTTTGTTGATGAGTATATATATGTTAATGGTGCATGCGAGTCCATATGACACAACAACAGAATGAATCAAGAATATACTTAATAACGCAGGCTGATAACTTCAACAATTTAATAAACAATAAAAAGGGCACAGTCCTCTGTCGTCGCTAGCCTAGCGTCGTCCTCTTAGGCGTCTTGTCCGTTATTCTTCTTGTTCGTAATCCTACTCTGTTCTTACTCGTCACATTACTTAGGAAAAACCCGATTCACATCAACTTCTACGCATCTTGTGTCATTACAACTGGCATTATGGTCTACTAATTTCAAGCGTATGTCTGGGGTTGTTGGACGACACCAAGGGGGAAGGGGATGAAAGCGTTGAATGTTTTGTCGGTTGGTGGAGAGGCCAGCTTCATCAGATAGTCTATTGGCATGATGCATAAAAGACTGCATCTGGATACGTCTTCTGCATCTCCAACCATCAACTAGTTTTCTAGCTGGGAGGTATTCATCCAGCCTTTTATACCGCTCATAGCAGGTCAGTACTGACCTTTCCCTCCTAAGTGTTAGTGGACCTATATTAGCCATTATTTCAGCCGCATTTACTGGACTTGTCCTAAAGGTTCCACAGACAAATCTTAGTGCTTGGGACTGTATTTTATCAAGTTGTTCAAGAGCAGTCCTAGAGCCATAAATTTGCACAGGTAGGCTGTAGTCTATCTGTGATCGGACTGCTCCTAAATACAGGGATCGGAGCATGTCTGCTCGGGCTCCCCACTTCGTGGATGCCAGCTTCCGCACAATGCAAAGTTTCCCTGAGGCCTTTCTTACAACATCCTGGATGTGCTCACACATTTTTAGTTTGCGATCTAAAGTTACACCAAGGTACATGGGTAGCTTTTCCATGCTGATAGCCACTCCGTTGAGGGAGAGCTGGAAAGGTTGCCCGAGAATGCCAGTCCCGAGCGTGAACAGAGAATAGACCGTCTTGGAGGTGTTTATTTCTAGCCTCCATTTTTGTGTGTATGAGCAGAGCGTATGGAGGTCTTCTTGTAGCACTTTTTGTATAGAGGTTGCGCTCCTTCCGGATTTCCAAAGGACAATATCATCAGCATATAGCAGCTTTTGGCATTTTAGCTGAGCCGGTAGGTCATTTATGAAGGCCGTGAAAAGGGCGCATGACAGGACGGAGCCCCTGGGGAGGCCGTGCTCGAGGGTCATTTCCCCTGAGACTTCTCTGTACATCCTTGTTCTTATTGTACGCTCTTGTAGGAAGTCTCTAATCCAGTAATATATCCGTCCCCGCACCTCCACGGCTCTTATCTTATGAAGCAAACCAGGCCGCCATACTTTATCATATGCCTGTTTTAAGTCAATGAAGACTGCGTATGTGCTTTCGGTCCTTTGGAATCCATCTGCTACGCTCTGCACAAAGATGTTGACTTGGTCTATAGCGGACATTCCAACCCTGAAACCAGCCTGTTCTGGAGCTATAAGACGGGCACTCTCAAGGTACAAGTTAACAAATTGGGATAATTTATTTCGCACTACTATTAATTAACTATTAACACTAACTAATTTAAAAAAATAATATTTTTTTTATTAATTCACGTGTTGTCATCGACGATGACTAATTAAGCAAAGCTTCAATCCCAGAATGGGATGCGGGAGAAATAACGTGTACAAGATTTGTACCCGTACCAAACAGACAGAGTGAGTTGATCTAGGATTTGTATAAGTGGTCTTCTTAGATTGACGAATAAGGAATAACATCGTCTGATATTGATGCGAACGATGAGACACGTTAGACTGACGCGACTTTTAGGCCGCGACCAAACGGCGCTTTGATAATACGGATATCTCACGTTAACACTCTGCGCAACTTGTATTTCCGTACTTTAGTTCAGGGTTGTTTTAGGTCAGTGCTCCACTTGTTTCTAATATCTGGACATCTCCAGTGTTACTGAATCTTGTTTGTTGAGAGGTAGTAAAAGATAACAAGTGGACTTAGATTAGCGTTACCTAACATGGACCGGTATATTGGGGCAGTTATATTTGGGACAGAAAAAAAAAATGGTGAGCGCAGATAAGATAGCAATCAGACTCCACTGGACTATGTACACTTTCCGTGGTCCTATTATTCATGTACTTTAAAGAGAACAAAGTACTGCACCTTCATTTACATGTATTAAAGTTGTTCTTAATAGTGCATGCATGCCCTAAATGAACTTGATCTAGACCGAATCATTTCAAGATAGTTATGGTACATTCGATAATTTTTAAACAGAAAGCTCTTACTTCCCTCATCAACTGTTTAGAACCAACAATGGCTGTGAGAAGCGTCTGTGGGGTAACATTGTTTTGTGACCACCGCTGGCTAGCTTCCGAAGAAGGGGAGCTATTAGTAAGTCCCCCTGGCCAGTACATAGCCTCTCCACGGCAAGTCCTATGCAGCACGTCCTCGTTGTGATAGACGGAAACCGAGGCAGTGAAGCCTCGGGCGAATCTGCAAGAGGCGTCGAAGGAGGTTTGTCAGGCAGCTATGGTCCGTCAGCGTGAGGACACGTCCTGCAGCCCACCAACCAAGCCCCTAGCTCTAGGTTAATAGCCTCACTGCCTTGTGTATGTCCCTGTATAGTCTAAGTGTAAGCGAGTAAACCCTATCAGAGAATCCGTTTTTTTATCTCCTCCGTCTGATGTCCTTGTTAATTTAGTTTTATTTTAATAGTATCCAACTGCGGTGGCTTAGTAGTAAAGCGCTTGACTGGTGAATACTGGGATTGTTACTTTTGGGATCTTTAGGGCGCCTCTGAGTCCACCCAGCTCTAACGGGTACCTGATATTAGTTGGGGAAAAGTAAAGGCGGTTGGCCACATGACGCCCTCGTTAACCATGGTTTATAGAAACAGAAGACTTTAACATCATCTCCCCCAAAGATCACAAGGTCTGAAATGGGAACTTTACTTTTTTTTTTTTTTTTACTTTTGTATTTAACATCTCTCACGACATACCGTGTTCTCTATTATTGCTCTAGTTATAAAGCTTATATCAACTGGCTCTGTCTGTTGGTCTGGTAAAAAGTTTAAACATTTTTTTTTATCCTATTCTCGGATCATGTTAAAATTGTGCACAGTTGTTTATTGAACCTGACAAGGCAAGAATCAATTTACAAAATAACCAATTAGTTAATTAATTATTGGTGATTAATTATTTTGTTTGATATCGAAATAAGGGGAATAAATGCTACTTAATTAGAGATGTGGATCTACACATGGATTTAATCCCCTTATTACGTTCTGACAGGTTTTTCACCCACTTCCCATTCTCGGATCAAGTTAAAATTTTGCATAATTCTTCATAGTCGATGACAATACACGAATCACTCCAAAAATAAACTTTTTCTATTGCGTTTTTTTTTAAATTTATTTTAATTTTATTATTTGTTAATGCCTCGTTTTGTCTTTGAAAACTCAATTTTCGAAATTTTGCAATGTCTTAAAAGGAGTAGTCAAAGTTGTAGGTTTTTAGTGTTAAAATATTTATTGCTAATGACCGTCTAAAATTAAGTTTTTTTTATTTTATTTATTTATTTAATCTGTTACTTGCCTGAAGGATAACTGCAGTCCAGTCAGTAGTCTCAGTTTCTCAATCAGTGGCTTGGATAACTGCAGTCCAATCAGTAGTCTCAGTTTCTCAATCAGTGGCTTGGATAACTGCAGTCCAATCAGTAGTCTCAGTTTCTCAATCAGTGGCTTGGATAACTGCAGTCCAGTCAGTAGTCTCAGTTTCTCAATCAGTGGCTTGGATAACTGCAGTCCAGTCAGTAGTCTCAGTTTCTCAATCAGTGGCTTGGATAACTGCAGTCCAATCAGTAGTCTCAGTTTCTCAATCAGTGGCTTGGATAACTGCAGTCCAGTCAGTAGTCTCAGTTTCTCAATCAGTGGCTTGGATAACTGCAGTCCAGTCAGTAGTCTCAGTTTCTCAATCAGTGGCTTGGATAACTGCAGTCCAATCAGTAGTCTCAGTTTCTCAATCAGTGGCTTGGATAACTGCAGTCCAGTCAGTAGTCTCAGTTTCTCAATCAGTGGCTTGGATAACTGCAGTCCAGTCAGTAGTCTCAGTTTCTCAATCAGTGGCTTGGATAACTGCAGTCCAGTCAGTAGTCTCAGTTTCTCAATCAGTGGCTTGGATAACTGCAGTCCAGTCAGTAGTCTCAGTTTCTCAATCAGTGGCTTGGATAACTGCAGTCCAGTCAGTAGTCTCAGTTTCTCAATCAGTGGCTTGGATAACTGCAGTCCAGTCAGTAGTCTCAGTTTCTCAATCAGTGGCTTGGATAACTGCAGTCCAGTCAGTAGTCTCAGTTTCTCAATCAGTGGCTTGGATAACTGCAGTCCAGTCAGTAGTCTCAGTTTCTCAATCAGTGGCTTGGATAACTGCAGTCCAGTCAGTAGTCTCAGTTTCTCAATCAGTGGCTTGGATAACTGCAGTCCAGTCAGTAGTCTCAGTTTCTCAATCAGTGGCTTGGATAACTGCAGTCCAGTCAGTAGTCTCAGTTTCTCAATCAGTGGCTTGGATAACTGCAGTCCAGTCAGTAGTCTCAGTTTCTCAATCAGTGGCTTGGATAACTGCAGTCCAGTCAGTAGTCTCAGTTTCTCAATCAGTGGCTTGGATAACTGCAGTCCAGTCAGTAGTCTCAGTTTCTCAATCAGTGGCTTGGATAACTGCAGTCCAGTCAGTAGTCTCAGTTTCTCAATCAGTGGCTCGGATAACTGCAGTCCAATCAGTAGTCTCAGTTTCTCAATCAGTGGCTTGGATAACTGCAGTCCAATCAGTAGTCTCAGTTTCTCAATCAGTGGCTTGTACACAACGACGCACGATTCTATTCTCGGGCTGTGACCTACGAGATTATGGAGATTAGGACGATGCTTCTTGTCTGGAATGGGTGCACGAGTCACTGTCTAGCACTGGAACACGATAAGCGTAGGTAGTGTGCCAGAGACTAATGCGGCGCGGTGAAAGGGCTGGCCCTTTAAACCTTTTCACATCTTTTCCTTATATTCTTGTACAATAATATATAAAAACAACATATCATTTATCCACTCTAATAGCGATGCTAGTGTATTCAGGCTGAATTTATTTTTATTTTTTTTTATGTGAAAATTACGTTTTTGTTCACTTTTTACACTACCTCAATTCAGTTTGTGACTTCCTTTAAAACGGAAACCTAAAAACCTGGTTGGATGGAACCTGGGCACGGATTTTGAAAGCGGCTCTAGCGATTTTCCTAGAAATGTGGCAGTTGCTGTATAACGTTGGGAAAATACTTACTAGCTCGTTGGCTCCCCTGGGAAAACTCTAGTTTGACCGTTATAATTGTTCAAAGCAAAAAAAGAAATTCAAAGTTGGCTAGTGATCGAGAAAATAATTATTTTGAACTGTGTATACGTCTTCGGGAATTTCCGCATTCCTTGAAGAATTAATGTTCTGGAAAACTTTGCGCATCTTCTTCAAAGTCTAGAGCTTCTGAAGGCCTCTCATTGGAATATTATGAAGTGTAGTAATTCTATACATTCGCTTAATCAGGATTCTTTCTCGGGGGGGGGGGGGGGGGATAAAATGTGTTTCTTTTTTTTTATCTCACATTCATTAGTTATTAAGAGAAAAACAAAACGCTTTATTGTCTTTTAGAAAAAGGGTTTGTAATGTTTTTCTAGTTCAAAATTTACTTTCCAATAAATTTTCATACATTTTAAGAAGACCATGCGGTCAGCCATCATTCTGTTTAACTTGGCTTCAACGCTATGCTATACTTCATCTGTGTCAAGGTCAGTCGCAGGCATGCTGGCACATAAACAGATTGTGTTAGTTTCGTAGCGTAACATTGCTTTTATTACAGTGACCAGAAGTAATAGTTTCTGTTTTAATATTTGACATCTATGCAGATGTTTTAAACCAGTGGTTCCCAAACTGTGTTCCGTGGAACCTTGATGTCCCACGAAGCTAGAATACCAGTGGTTCCACGAACTACTGGAATAATTAACTAGTAAGCCACCACATGAATTATTCTCTCTAAAAGAAAATAAGCAAAGTGTTCCCTTAAATACTAAGGACAAAGTTTGGGAAACACTGTTTTAAACAATTAGCCTTTGAAATCAAGACTAGGCCAAGGTTTATTTTTTAAAAGTAAAAGTGGGGCAAAGTCTTTTTGCAAGACAGTCTCTATGAAGTAGTCTCATTCGACTCATTTTTTTTCAGAGCTAAAAATAATCTCATTATCAAGATAACCAAAAAAGCTATCTTTTTTTTTTCCCGCTCTTTTCAGTCTGTCGTCTGCTCGCTTTGGATTTTTAAAAATTGAAATAAAATTAATAATAATAATAATTATTCTGTTAATAAAGTGCTGTTAACAAACAAAAAAAAATGTAGGCTCAAGGCGCTGTGATAACATTACAAACACAAACACGTGAACTAAAATGTAGGCTCAAGGCGCTGTGATAACATTACAAACACAAACACGTGAACTAAAATGTAGGCTCAAGGCGCTGTGATAACATTACAAACACAAACACGAGATCTAAAATGTAGGCTCAAGGCGCTGTGATAACATTACAAACACAAACACGTGAACTAAAATGTAGGCTCAAGGCGCTGTGATAACATTACAAACACAAACACGAGAACTAAAATGTAGGCTCAAGGCGCTGTGATAACATTACAAACACAAACACGAGAACTAAAATGTAGGCTCAAGGCGCTGTGATAACATTACAAACACAAACACGAGATCTAAAATGACAAACTAATCTAAAAGGGTTTAAACAGGTAGGTCTTAATGTTCTTCTTGAATGTAGTGTAGCATGGTGTCTGTCTGAGATCAATGTGGAATTAGTTCCAAACCTTTGGTCCGTGCACAGAAAAAGCCCGCAGACCGTAGCTCTTGAGGGAGAAACGTGGCACCACTAGAAGCGTTGAGTCTATTGAGCGTAGGGCTCTTTGAGAGACATATGGAGTGATCAGCTCGCGAAGGTACAAGGGTATTTCTTTATTATAGATACACTGATGACAAAGTGTGGCCTCCTTGTAGTCGATTCTCGCTTACACAAGGTGAAAGTAGATTTGGCAAGATATGCGGTGACTCGATATTTCGGATACGTTAATGTAACCTTATTATAAATATGTACCTTTCAAAACCAGATGTTAAATGGATAGCATTAAAAAAAAATAAGGCTTTTCATACGACAAAATATATTACCTACTTATGTAGACACATTCAACGCTCTACTTTACATGATATAGCAATAGATTAGGATGCTGTTTTGTGTAAGCTATATTTAGATTTATTATGTGATATTGAAACACATATTTTAATGGTATATTATATTATATTTATTATATGTTATATTGCATCTTTAAGTAAGTATCGGTGCCTCACTTGACAAGAGGGTCCATGTATATACTCCGAATAAGTTACAAAGGCCTAGGGTTACAAACGTCCTCAAAAGGAGGGCAAGTCTTCTTCCCTTATTGAGGTCGTTAGAGGCTTGGTCTAAAGTTTGAAAATATACGGATTCGAGAATATTTGACCCTGTTCGTTCTGTGCAATAAAATGTATGTGTCTTATCATTCGAATTGAATCCTTCATGTCTTCTATCATGATCACACCCTCCTAAATCATCGAATGTCATGCGTACTGCCTATTCATTGGACTAGTTCTGTGACTTGAAATCAATCTTTCACACCCTCCTTCGTTAGCAATGCTGTTCTTATATTCAAAGTTTATTTTTACGAAAACTTTAACTAAGAACTCCTAAAGATCTGTATTTTTTTTTCTTTTAGAAAAAAAAAAGATATTTTCGCTGATCGAAGCAAAGTGGACAAAATTTAAAATAACTGACATCTCATCAAATATACGACAATGATAGGCCTATTTTAGAATTAACTTTTCTTTGTTCTCCTCTGCAAGACTTTATCTTCCTTTCCGCCCTCCATAGGGCGAGCAGATAGCTGGTGACCCTACAAGGGCACCAGGGTGACGATCTTCATGTCTAGACTTCTGCACTTAGTTACGATGATAAAACACACCTTTTCTTGTATCTTGTACCTCTTATGTTGTCCAATCATTCTCGATGACTATGTATAACATTCGTCCACTTCCACGACGCTAAACATCGAGTTAACCTTGAGAGGATTTTCACCTCTGCCTCCCCTCCCCTCATTTTTTTTTCCAGTAATTTTTTTTCCTAAAGTGAAAAAAAAAAAAGAAGAGAAAAAAATGTTTAGGTTCGACATGATACTTGTTAAAAATGTAGCCACACCTGTACTGCCCCTTTCCACTTCTTTTCAGTGAACTTTTGAACTTTGGTTTCACGAAGCTTCAATGTTAATTAAGGGTGTAGCTTATTGCCATTTCTGTTTTCTAGCCATGTCAAAACACATTCAACTGACTGCTTTCAGGTTCCCATGGCTTAACGGCGGACGATATAGCATTACTTTGAAATACAATTAAATGTATACACGAGGATAAAACGCATTCAAAAGTCATACATATTGGGTGCAGTTTACCCCCAGTCAACATTGATCCTACAGATCTTGAGCTTGGCTGAGATAGGTGAGAAGGAGCCAAAGAATACCATACCGAGATGTTACCAATAGAAAAATCTTTTCCCGCACAGGCATTCACCGTCTGAGGAAGTGGCGACTGGGCGTCGATTTGACATTTGTGAGACATATTATTAAACAAGACGAAAGAGTAAAGTCAGCCTTTACACGAAAGCCGAAAGCAAAAAACAAGGCCGTCCGCGTCTAACATGGCGTCGCACCTTTTTATGCGTTTAGAATTCATTAGGCACCAGCTGAGAAGTGGCTGTGAAAGTTTCCTTAGACTAATTTCTGTGGAGAAAGCTTGCATTTCTAGGCGTCAAATGGCTCGCGAGGGGCTTAATTGTGTTTCTCAACATTTTACGAAAAAAAAAATGCTACGTTCGTCACAATGTTCTAGTCAGGGGAAGTTCCTTTAGCTCATTCAGAGTTGTCCTGGGCGAAGCTCAGGGCGCCAAATGTTTTTCTGCATTACTGAGCATCAGAAACTTTTTCTCCGGGCGTTACAACGCATTATTTTTCTCATAATAGGAAAACTACAAGTCAAACAGAATTAATTTTAGAAGGTTTGGAACATGGGCAAACAAACAGAATTAGCCTATTTCATAGGTTTTAAGTAATTAATTTTTAAAAGACGAGATCACTAAGAGTTGACTAAGAGTTGACACTCGCAATGTTTCTGTGTCATTTATCTAGTTTTGGCAATAACAATAAAACATTTTTTGGGGTGAAAACCTCGTTCTGATGACATGACAATCTTAAGCCTGGTATGGGCAATAGGTTACTTGATCCAGTCTCAACTTTCTAATTGGTCGAGAAAGTCTTTTGTGAAAACTTGCACCGTTTTATAATTTAAAATATTGTGTGTGTGTTCAACTGTCCCGTTAGGCAGGGCCACTTACCAAGACTTCATTGGTTGGTTGCTTTACCACAGTGAGGCCCTAGTGGTCGAGCAGCATAGCACTCGGGTACCGAAACGAATTTTCGAGTGCGAATTTCCGAGAAGACTGGGGTTTGAGTTCTCAAGCCTGTAGATGACGCTAGCCGCAAAGACAAAAACAATAAGACCCTCATTTTGTACAAAGCTTATATCAACTCATTCTGTCTGGTAAAAAGTTTGTACATGTTATTTCTCCCACCTCACTAACAGGGTGGCTAGTATGTCGGCTTGGGGATGCATGAGCTCGAATTCAGGTCGTTCCCCCCCCCCTTTTTTTTTTTTTAAAAATTTGAATGCTTTTAAAAAGCGAATACGTTAAAAATTCACCCAGATTTTTTTTTCTTTACTCCCCCCCCCCCCTTTTCCCTATTTTCCCAACTTTTCCAGATAAGTGATAGGATCAGATAAGTGATAGGATCAGATAAGTGATAGGATCAGAACGCATTGAGAAAGCTAAAAGCACGAAGTAGCGCTAAAACAAAAACATTGGTACAAATATTTCTAATCTTCTTATCTTATCTTATATAATACAGACGTTACTTCAAAAAAGAAGATGATTACGTCCTACGCGTCATGCATTTAGTCATGTATATTAACCAATGACTTAAATTCTGCCAAGTCACTGGTTTTCCTGGCTAGCTCAGGCAACCCATTCCATGCTCTAATAGCACTAGGGAAGAAGGAGTATTTGTACAAATTTGTCCTAGCATATGGGACGAGGAATGTGCCTTTATCTTTGTGTCTTTCAGAGTATTTTATTAAATTTTGTTTTTGTATTTGAAGATTATGGTTCAGTGTTTTATGTATTATTGCTACTTTACTTTTGAGCCTTCTGTCCTGAAGGCTTTCTAAATTTAGTGATTTTACTAAAGGTATTACTCTAGTCAAATGTGAATATTAGTTTTTTATGAATCGCACTGCTCTATTTTGTGTCTGTTCTAGTTTCTTAATGTTTTCTTGAGTTGAGGGGTCCCAAACAGAGGATGCATATTCTATTATTGGCCTAACCAAGGTTAAATAACATTTTAGTTTTGTGTTCTTATTTGATTTATAGAAATTTCTTTTAATAAATCCTAATGCTTTGTTTGATTTTTTTTGTAGTTTCATCAATATGTGGATTCCATGACAGTTTTTCATTTATTATAACACCTAGGTATTTTGCGTTTTTAGTCTGTGTTACTGGTTTGCCATGAATAAGATAAGTGGAATTAATTTGTTTTAGTTTTTTTGTTACTCTTAACAACTGACATTTTTCTGGGTGGAAAGACATGCTCCAATTTGATTCCCATTTCTGTAATTCATCTAATTCTCTTTGTAAAATATATGTGTCTTGTGTTGTTTTTATTGTTCTATATATTATGCAATCGTCTGCAAATAATCTGACTTTTGTTCCTGAAGTAATGCAATTTGGTAAATCATTTATGTAAATTAAAAATAGTAGTGGACCCAAGACTGTTCCTTGAGGTACACCTGAGTTTACTGTTATCGGTGTTGATTTAGAGCCATTTATTATTACAGTTTGCTCTCTCCCTATCAGAAAGTCTTTAATCCACTGATGCAGTGGACCATTAATGCCTAAATATTTTAATTTTTTAAGCAAACTATGGTGGTGAACTTTGTCAAAAGCCTTAGAAAAATCTAGTAAGATAGCATCTATTTGTTCACTATTATCTAAACCTTTTGAAAAATCATCAATTAGTCCTATTGTGTTTCACATGATCTTTATTTCCTAAAGCCATGTTGGTATGGGGTGAGGACATTATGTTTGTCTAAGTGGTTTATGATGTTGCTACATATTATGTGTTCAAGGATTTTACATGTGATGCTGGTAAGTGATACTGGTCTGTAGTTTCCTGGGTCAGATTTTTCTCCTTTTTTAAATAGGGGGGTGACATTAGCTTCTTTCCAGTCCTTTGGTACTCTGCCCTGGTTAAGTGAAGCCTGAAAGAGTATTTTGAACACTGGGGCTAGCTCATTACTTAGTTCTTTGAGTAATCTAGCTGGAATACCATCAGGTCCAGAAGCTTTATTCAATTTTCTTGTACTACTATATCTTCTATGTTGTCTACTTGGTTCAAATTCAGTAATATGTCTTTGTCTCCTGGGGCTGAGAATGCTGATGCAAAGTATTTGTTTAGGATGTTTGCTTTAGTTTCATTATCATTATGTATTATGTTATGTTCATCTTTTAATGGCGCTACGCCTGTTGTTTCCATTTTCTTAGATTTAATGTATGACCATAGGTTTTTGTTGTTATCTTTAGATATTACATTGTTTATGTATTCACTCTGCAGCTGTCTGCTTACTTTTTGGGTTAAGTGTTTAATTTTTATATACTTTTTGTAAACTCTTTCTGCATTAGTTTCTTTAAATTTTCTATATAGGTTTTCCTTCTGTTTACAAAGCTTCTTTAGTCTATTATTAAACCAGCATTTATTTATTTTGTTTGATGTGTATTTAGTTGGTATATGATTTTCTATAATGCTTTTAAGATGGTTTTTAATGAAATTCCAGAGGTCATCGACTGGTTGGTTAATGTCTTTTTCTAATAAGAATGTTTGTTGAAAGTTTAATGCAGCTTGGTGTAGTTGTGTTAGGTTACATTTATTCCAGAGTAAGATTTTTCTTTTGGGTTTTGTATTGGCTACTGCTTTTATCTGACTGTGTATTTTTATGATCTCATGGTCTGATAGACCAGGGATAATATCATAATCAACTACTAATCCAGGTCTGTTGGTTAAGAAGAGATCTAATGTGTTGTTTAATCTAGTCGCACAGATGTATCGTTGTTGGTCTATATTTTGTTGCAAATATAATTACATGACTGATCCAAACTAATTGATACAAAATTACAACTTACTACTCACAGTGGTACAGTAGTCTATTTTGAAACAGCAAGTTACCACTCAAAGCTATTTGTACAAAATTCATTCAGCATTCACTCTTCGTTGACTGACCTTGTTAATCTGCGCCCCATCAGTTTTTAGCGTGAATTAATGTATGCGCTGGCAGCACCAGATGCTAATGTTTGCCTGTGAAGCCCGGAGTCATGTCAAATTAAGTCGGTATCGTCACTTGACTTGAAGCGTGAAGAAATGAATGGTCTAGTGACACATTGTCGTAGCTTCTGTCTCTCACTGTTTTTCTCATTGGCCAGTTTTAGTTCATTTTGTGCTAATTACTGGGCGCCTGAGCAATTTGTAGGGTCCGAACCTGGGACTGACTTGACTACAGACCAAGAAGCCATTGTTAATGAACTCATAGGCAGTAAATGGTTTTAGCTATTGTTTCTCAATGTCTTCATTGTAACAGTGTTTACCGTGGTTCCTTTTTATTCCTTTGTCCACTTGTAACAATCAGGCCAAAACTCCCCGACACTGAAACAATAGTTATAACGAAAGCGGTGGGCGGGGGGGGGGGGGGCAGATGAAAATCGGTTTATCTGATTAAATGTCTTTAAATTCATAGACCTGAACCAAACATGTTGCTATTTTTTTTCCAAATTGAGACTCTCCACAACCAGACCATTCCCCCCCCCCCCGACTCTGAAACAATAGTTATAAGGAAAGCTTTGTTGGGCTGGGCAGATGAAAATCTGATTAAATGTCTTAAGATTCAAATTGAGACTCTCCGCAAAATAAATGAACATTTTACAAATAAGAGTAGGTCAACTTTTGTCATGCTGATATTTCAGAAACATTCATTAGGCTACCTAATTTCATGGAATGCGCTCTGGACGGTCTCGAGGGTTCCGGTTCGAACCCTGCCCGCCGTCATCCCATACAGTCACGCGGGAGGTTTGGGTTTGGATGTGAGAATCTTCAATGCTGTAAGGACACCCTAAACATGTCTAAGAAACAAATCAAACCTAATTCAATCTGGTTATATATCTCTATTATTTCGTGAACCATGTCTTCCTTCAATATTACTATTATCCTGATATGTAAATCTTCAGAAGCGATTGTGTCCAGGAGTTCATTTCAGTTTCTGCCGATAATGCAACAACAACAACATATATATAAGACATCTGGATTTGATTGTCTACATTAAATGAACACGTAATGCAGGTGCTTACTACGCGATAGTGTGCTAACAAAATGCAAATAGGGCCTAGGCCTACATGTGGGAAATGGTCTTACCGTACGTGGAAACATATTGCTGAGTCATTTCCAGGATACTTAAACCCTAAACAAACAAAAAATGGGAAGAGCTTATGACGTGAAATGAACTTTTTTTCTTCCTAGTTATTTACTAGCGATAAGGCAACACTATATTTGCATGAGCCGTTTCTAATAAAAACAAAAAAAGTAATCAATATGTCAAGAAATCCGGCTCTTTGATATAACAATGATTCAGCTCAGTTTTCTTGAACGGCTTGTGTAACAAAATTTTGTTTATCTGGTACTTATTAATGGTAGTGTATTACACCTGTTATTTCTGTCTGTGGACAGTATGATTCAACACTTTTCTGTATCACTCTGTAATCACTTTCATTCATGCAAGTCATTCAACTAGAACTTCTGGGATAGGGAGGTGGGGGTTGACATATGGGATTATGCATTAAAGGTGAAAGGAAACAGAGTTCATTTAATCTTGAAAACAGTACGTGTGGTTTATGCAGCTGTTAAGGATAGTGTAGTGATCTATTTCTAGATCCTCTAATTTTTTTTTTTTTTTTTTTTTCATCGTCTGCTTTGTGTAGCTTTTTGTCTTAAAAATGTTCACTTCATGATTACTTGATGGAAATATGCCTTATACATCAAATTTATTTCACTGTTAATATTATTATTGCACTGTGTAATTTTGACCCTCAGGTTGCTAGGCGCAGTATGGACATGCAAAGACTGGATGAGGATGATAGTTCCTCCAGTGCAAAAAATGAAAAAGTTGGACTCAAGAGAGATGTGGGCCTCATTTCTGGCATAGCTTTGATCATTGGTACCATGATTGGTAAGTTCATGTATTCCTACAGTCACAGTGGTAACTAGGTTCAAACATTTGTTTAGCCAGCTTGTTTTATTTATATATAATAATTAATTATTGTTTGGGGGTCATGCTCACTTTAGTGTCTAGTTTTAAGCTTAGTGCTTGTCATTGAGGGAAAAAAATTATTGACTTAGTGCAATTACTATTTTTAGATTTTTTTATATTATTTTTTTTGTTGTCATTTTTTCTTAAGAATCTTGCATTTTTCGGTTGTACAAGACAAATTTAGTAATAAAAGTGATCTGCATTAAAGCCTATAGTTTTAATTGTATCTTCTTTGTAAATGTATGTCTTTTTTTAATTTATGTAAAAAAAAAATATTTTGTTTGCTTAAATGAATGGAAAGAATGATTATTAGCCTACTTTAGTATGCCATTATCTTAAGACTGTCATGTGTTATCATGTTGTTATTATGTGGTATCATCCTGTTGTTATCTTGTGGTATCAACATGTTGTTATCATGTGGTATCATGTTGTTATCAAGTGGTATCATCCATCATGTTGTTATTTACACTGTTTATTTTTTAAAGAGTGAAATAAATTATTATTCTATAAAATAAAGGGAGACAACTAAGTTTATAAATGTTTGTTGTAAAATGTTTTACATGTTTCGGATGTTCCTTCAGAGTTGAAGATAGTTTACTTCCTAGTCCAAACCTCCCGCAGGACAACGGGGGATGGGAGCGGGCAGGGTTTGAACCCTGGGCCATCGATAAATCTGAACGACAGTCCAGCGCGCAAACCGCACGACCAGGCAGCCATCCTATGGACTCTATATTCACATACTTTGTGGTGTGAAGACTTGTTTTTGGTTTTAAGAGAAAAAAAATATATACTTGACTTTGTCTTCTAATTCCTTAAATGTTTCTCATGTATTTGTGCCTGCTCTTTTTTTTCAGGTTCTGGTATATTCATAAGTCCTAAAGGTATGATTGAAGGGTGTGGTTCAGTTGGCTTGACTTTGATCTTATGGTGTCTCTGTGGTCTGTTAACCACAATGGGTAAGGATCAAGTTTTAACCACAACTGAAAGAATTTATTATAAATTATTTAAACTTGAAATGTGCAGTTTTGTTATTGCTGTTGTTGTTTTTTTCCCTATAGAATATCATTTTGTTCTGTTCAGTTCAAACAAAACACACATTGACTCTAATACAAAAAAATAATGCAAAAGTACAAAGCCAGAACAGATATGTGACAAAAAGCTACAATAAAAAAAAAATCAATGACTTCTGTCAAAGATGTTAATTTATTTGCCTTTTAAGGAAACTGGGAAGGCTAGCTTTTTCTTTTCTCTGTCATTGTAATGGGTTATATAGAGCTGGATTTTAGTAAGTGGAGGCCTTGACTTTTATGGAGGTCTCTGTCCTCTTCAGGCTTTAATATAAATGCACTATAATAATATTAATAAATCTAAAAGCATGTATATTTGTGAAGAAAGAAAACAAGTAATTATAGATGAGATCTCATAGCCTTACTTTCTTACATTTGATATAAATATTTTTTTTTATTTGGAGCCCCCTTTTAAGGATAAAGCCCCGGGTGGTTGCACTGCCTTGCACTGTAATAAATTCATCCCTGGGTAAATGACTAAATCAAATGTATAAAAATATTTTTAAACTCTTATCAGGAGCTCTCTCTTACGCTGAGCTTGGCACCATGATACCAGAGTCTGGTGGTGAACATGCCTATCTGATGTACACTTTCAACAAAGTTAGGAAGAACAAGAAACCAATCTACAAACTAATGAACACCCAGGGCTCCAAGAGCTTTGCCAGAGTTCCTGCATTTTTGTATGACTGGGTCGCGCTGTTCATCATAAGACCCACAATGTATGCCATCATGGCTATGGCCTTGGGAACATACGCAGTGAAACCTTTCTACCCAGACTGCCCTCCCCCTGACATTGCAGTCAAGCTGGTGACAGCTGTAGCTATGTGTAAGTCTACTTCTGTACCAAATTGTGTGGATAAAACATTTGATTTGTAGGAATAGTCGGGAAATCATTATCTTAGCAGTTAAAAGATGAAATTACAATACATTTATGATTTCAAAAAAAGCTTTATTTACCTTTTATTAATTAAACTAAAAAATATTTTTAGAAACTGGTTTGATATTTCCAGAGTTTAATTTTGTTTTAAGAACTATTTCATAATTTTCTTTCTTCGTATTGTCATAGTTTTACCCCCCCCCCCCCCCGCCCCCTTTTATTTATTCTTAACACTTTTTGTAAATAGTTATTGCTAAATGGATTTAATTAATACACATATCCATTACTTGTAACACAGTTTTCTTGATTTTTTTTAAAGGTACAATTGCATTTATAAACAGTGTATCTGTGAAAGCAGCCACAATGGTTCAAAACATAACAACTTTCACAAAACTTATTGCACTAGCCATCATCTCTGTTGGTGGTATCATCATGATTTTCAAAGGTAGGCTACTAATTAACAATAGATTGTTTTTACCAAGTGAAATTAATTTTTTTTTCAGTCCTTGCAGGACAAAGCTACTATTGGTTTTGTGCTGTCTGTCTGTCAGTTTAGATATCAAAAACTACAAGTATTACTGAAAATATTATTTCACCACCACCTATAAAAAAGTAAAGTTCCCTTTTCAAACCATGTGGTATATAGGGCAGAAGGGCAGATGATGTGAAGGTCATCTGTTTCTGTGGCCCATGGTTAATGATGGTGTCATGTGGCCAGCACAATGACCAACCACCTTTACTTTTACCCAATTAATGTCAGGTACTCATTAGAGCTGAGTGGGCTTAGAAGCGCCCTAACGATCACAAAATAAAAAATCTCAGTCTTCACCTGGATTTGAACCCAGGACCCTTGGTTTGTAAGCCAATAGCTTTACCACTTAGCCACAGCATGTCACCATCACCAGTTTCATCTTCAAAATAGGTGTGATTGCTACTATTGGTCTTCTGAATGGGAACCCTTTGATCTTTAAAAAAAATAAGCAAAAAGGGTTATAGATATATAAGTGTAATTAAAAAAAATTAAATATGAATTCTAAGATGAAACTGCTATTTATGGTCTTCTGAAAGCATACTTTTTAAAAATGTAAAACATGTTTCAAAGCCAGATTTAAATGGCAGTATTTATGAGATGTAAGATTTAGTTAGTTTTTATCTTAATGCATGAGTAGGAATCACCTGCAGGGGCTACCACCAACTGCACAAAGCTCCTTTATTAATATGCTATTTTATAAAATTAGTTTTTAGTTTACAGCAACAAAAGTCTCTAGCTTCAACATTGTCCTGAATTACAAATTAGAAAAATGTATTTCACAAATTTTTTTTTTTCCATTTGTATTCATCAGGTAACACAGAATATCTTTCCGAAGGCTTTGAAGGCACCAGAAATGATCCACAAAAGGTGGCTATTGCATTTTACAATGGGCTCTGGGCATTTGATGGTTGGTTAGTAACTTTTATATACGTTTAATTTAAATGATAAACAGAAATTACCTGATAGACTTTTAGAATTCTAGATTAGAAAGGACTATTATTTTGCTATAATTCTCTATATATACAAATGCTGTTAAAAATTGTTATATCATTCTACAGGAATAGCTTAAATTTTATCACAGAAGAGCTAAAAAACCCTACTAGGTATGTATATTGATTTGACTTTGCCTAAATATTACACTAGTTTTGATGGAAGTAGTTGTGAATCTTCAGATTTAAGTTTTACCCATTTATGCGTTCTTTTTAATGTACCTAGAAATCTACCAAGAGCTATAATGATTGGCATACCACTGACAACTCTGTGCTATGTCCTTGCCAATGTTGGCTATTTGGCTGTCATGTCTAAAGAAGAAATCATGATTTCACATGCAGTAGCAGTGGTAAGAGAAAAGCTTCAAATCATACTTTGAACAGTGGGGTAGCTAGGGATGTTCTTTATTCTTTTCTAATTGGTCTCTCTCACTATTCTGACTTTCTTTTTCTCTCTGTCTCTCTCTATCTTCCTTTCTCTTTTGTTTAACCATCACGGTTTCTTAGTTTTTCTTTAAGTCACAATGCTTCCCTCTTTCTCTCTTTTTCTCACATATCATACTGTCTCTTTGTATCACCCTGTATTCTCATTTTGTATCACTTCCCATATTCTCTTCTCTCTTTTATGACTTTCCGTATTCTCTTCTCTCTCATTTCTTTCCCGAATTTTATCTTTTTTTCCTTACTCTCCCACATTCTCTTGTTTTACAGTACCTCTATTCATGTCACCCCTTTAGGGGCCCCTGCATTTTAATATTTGACATCATGACATAAGAAAATAGCATTAAATAATATTTAATGTTAAAACAAATTTCGGACATGGGGGCCCGTGGAATTTTCAAATTTGGACCCCCCCCCCCTTATGCTGTGCCACTGGTTTTGATTGAAATATTAATTAAGAAAATAATGATTGTAAATAAAAATAATATTGTCTACATTAATTCTCACTTCTGATTTAAGTTGTGTTTGTTTTTTTGTTTGTCCCAGACTTGGGGTGAACGAATGCTTGGTGTTATGTCCTGGATGATCCCTTGCTTTGTTGTAGCCTCGACGTTTGGTTCAGCCAATGGATGCTTATTTTCATCTGGGAGGTAATTCTAGCTATAAACATTAATGATTCAGTACTTTTAAAATATTTATCTGGCATTACAATGTAATCATTTCAATATCTTTCATTTTCATTGTAGGTTGTGTTTTTCAGCTGGGAGAGATGGCCATTTCCCTAGAATTCTATCATTCTTACAGTTTGATAGAAATACACCCATGCCTGCTGTCATGTTTACGGTAACTTACTAATTTATTACATGCAGAGAAATTTTATAAAATACTACAATTTTACACATTTTTATTTTTATATACCTTGAATCTTTCATTGCATCTCAGCTATTACTAATAATTTTATCAAATAAATTAAAAGATTTTTTTTTTCATAAACATTTATTACCCAAATGTTTTTTTTTGGCTTTTTTTCTACCAGTTGATCATTTCACTTTGCCTTATAATACCTGGTGACCTGAGCTCACTCATAGACTTCTTCAGTTTTGCTTCATGGCTCTTCTATGGCATCACAACAGCTTCCTTGTTAATACTAAGAGTAATAGAGCCCAAGACACCAAGGCCATATAAAGTAAGATCTGTTTCCCTTCAATGCGTTGTAACACATGGGCTTGTATAAGCCAAACAAAAAAATTGTAAATGTTGGCATTCTTAACTTAAACAGTTTATTGTTTTCAAACTGATATTCATACATTTCCTTACAGAAGTATTTTTATTTACATTTGATTTTACTGACAGTTACTTCTTAAAGGCATGATACATTTTTTCATGGGAAAAACTAAACAATCTAATATGAACTATAAAATATTGTGAATTATGGCTTTTTTTTTTCTCAAATTTATAATAAAGTACACACTAGTCATTGTAAACAAATAATAATCTACCTGATATTAATTGAAAAATTTATGTTACTATCAGCAGTAAGTGTCCACCCAACAAAACGGTACAAGGCCAGAATAACTAAAAAGAGGCATAAACCCCCAAAAATTAATCCAAATTATGAAGATGCAAATATTATTCTTTTCGAAACTGTTTGATAGGGCTTTAAGTAAGTTTGGTAAGTAAATGCAGATAAAAAATGCTTAGGGAAGACCTCATCAACCTTCGCTAGACTCCGACCAAGAGTTTGGGAAAACCAGAAGCTCACTACAGCAACCACAATGCAGGTCTACAAAGCATTCGTTCTTAGCACGCTGCTGTATGGCAGTGAGTCGTGGACTACCTACACAAAGCAGGAGAGAAAACTAAACTCACTCCACTTGCATTGCCTTCGAAGAATCTTGAAAATCACATGGAAAGAAAGAGTGTGCAATACTGAGATCCTCACGCGAATAGGCCTTCCCAGCATCTTTACAGTCTTCAGGCAACATTGCCTGCACTGGCTCAGACATGTTCATCGGATGGAGGACAATCACATCCTGAAAATCACTCTCTATGGGCAGCTGAAGAAAAACTGGTCGCCTCACCTCCATTACGTTGACGTGATAAAACAGGATTTGAAATCAGTGAACATTGATACTGACCATTGGGAAGACATAGCCCTAGACCACACTAGTTGGAGAGAGACAGTGACCAAGAAAGCTATGGACAGCGAGAAAACATGGGCTTCAGCTCTAAAAGAAAAGGGTGCCATACGAAAAATGTCCGGTTCCTCTACCATCAAAGCGAAAGCCACCTTGACCTGCAATATATGTGAACTGGAGTGTCTCTCCAAAATAGGGCTTAAAGCCAGATGAAAAAGTGTTTGAGATGAACCATAGTTGTTCTACATCAGAAGGAGGCCAATATAAATGCAAATAATAAAGCTATATATATTTATAGTTCCAGGTAATATAAATGATACATGTTTGGTTATTAACAAGATGTTGTTTTTTCCCAATCAGGTTCCTTTACCAGTTCCAATTATTGTTCTCCTGGCTTCAATTTATCTAGTCATAGCTCCAATTATTCAGAACCCTGGCATTCAGTTTGTGTACGCTGTTCTGTTCATACTTAGTGGATTGATCATCTATATTCCATTTATATACATGGGAATTCATTTTAAATTTATGGGTGAGTTTAAACATAGTACTTGTACAGTTGCTGTCTTTCTTAAGATATCAAATTTGATCATTTATTAATGAAGAACTATAAACAGATTTCTATCCAGTGTATGAGCTGTGGATATAGAAATGGAAAGTAAACATGTGGCATTGTTGTTGTTTTTTGTGTTAAAAATTTTTTTTTGTGTTAAATTTTTTTTAAATTCATGACTTTCATTTATAGTGTTTTTAACAATCCATAATTATATAGTTCACATAGTAGAAGTACAGGTTTTCAAAACTAAATTTGATCCAATGTATAAATCTAATTGTTGTTTCCAGCAATCTCACTATTGTAACCATTACAATTATCATAAATTTTCTCTCTTTTCAGACAAGATAACAATAGTTTTACAGAAACTATTGCGTGTGGCTCCAACTGACAAAGCCAGGTGATCAAAAGATTTTGTCATTCCGATTGTTTCATCCTTCATCAGTTGTCTCAAGCATATCAGTTTTGCCGTTTTTATCTCCCTTTGATCCATTGCACTAAAAATGCATTTTTTTTAGTATTTTCTTTAGGCTTAATTTATTTTATATTATTTAAGTTTATTTTTATTTTATTTAGAGTTTATGATGTTATAATAGCTTACTTGTATTCAAGTCAATGTGAACATATCATGTCTATTAAAGAGAAGTTAATTCTAATTAGTTGCAATCTTATTATCACCATGGCTGACATTTATATATCAAATGTTATATGTAACTGTCGTGATGGTACTTTAGTTAAGTACTACAGCTGAAAATTGGCTGGTAATAAAAGATGCTTTTAAAAATATAAATACAAGTGGATTTTAAGCGTAACACAAGTAGCCAAGATATTTATTGTCAAATATGAGATACATAAAAAACACTTATCACTATTGTTATAATAGGCCAGTTCATATATTGTTGTTACTTGTACCAGGAGTGTAATTATAGCAAGAGTGTAATTATAAAAAAAAATTGCAAATTGAAGCGAACTATTGCCTACAACTTGGAGGTTTTTCTGCATTTCTTCTGTTAAGGCAGTAGAATGTCAATTATCACGTTAATTGGGAATAGGGTATGTTTGGATAATGGATCTTCTGAATAACCAAATGCAAAATATTATATATGGTCTATTTCACCAACAATATAAAAAAAATTCATATTGGGCGTTATACATAGTTGCCTACCATTATTGAGAGAAATAATTGCTTATCTTTTGCTACATCTCAGCAAGACTACTTGCATACTCTACTGTAAAAAAAAAAAAAACAGCCCGGATATATAATTTTATGGATAACTGACATCCAAATAAACGTTTTACTGTACATTTCAATCTATCTATCTGTAAATAGGGGCTAGTTTTAGGTTTACTTTTTCAGACAATGGTTTTATTTATTCTTTTGATTTTAGTTTGCTATTATTTATTGTTCCCACCATAAAAACATTGCTATTGAAAATGTTCTAAATATTTTGTTTTGAAATTGCATTTTTTTTTTTTTTTTTTTTTTTTTTTTATTATTGGTCATTTTTATGTTGTTGTTCATTAAGTGCTTTATAATTTACAAAGTTAATGTTATTATGCTAATATGCTAATAGATATACATCATTTTTTGAAATATTTAACAGGTTTGAGTAATGCTGAATATTAACTAAAATGACTCTTATCTTTCTATTCAATGTTGTCAATTCACCGCTTATACATGTAGTCTACTATTCATGAAGCCAAATAATTCCTATTTGAAGTTGTAATATTGTCAAAGATCATTTTACTCTGAGAAAACTCACAATGTACATTATTTTATGTAACATTAATATTTGTTATGCTATTGAATGAGTCAGATGAACATGTTACACTTTTTTCATAGCTGCTCGACTGCACAAAACCAAAGCAAACTAATGTAACAAGCATTATAATGTGCATAGATAACATAACAATTAACTTTTAATGTCAACTCTTCAAATTGAAAACTGAATATATTTTTCTATGTATGCATTAATTCAAATATTGTTATTAGTGAGCATTGACACTTCTCAATTTATTCTTTATACCACATTATTTGTTTTAGCCTGAGTTTTAGTTTTTTTTAAATTCATATAGTTTATACCTCATCCGCATTATTTTTTTTTAGCCTGAGTTTCTAAATTTTTTTAAATTCATATAGTTTATCTGGCATTTATTTATCTCAATAAATGCATTTTTTCAGTTGTCAGTGACTCCCCTCAACAAGTGGCTCTTGTATAAATGTAATTATAAGTGTATGTTTAAACAGAGGTGAAATGTTGACCAGGCATGTGCTGGTATTTTGAATTGGATATTTAAAATGTATTCACATTTACCGAGTTTAAGGGCATTTTATTGACCATATATTAATTTGTGAATGTTTGTCAATAATGTTTGTAAAGAACTAATAGAGAAAAAAGGGAAAAAAAATAATTGTATTAGTTTATTGGACAGAATGGATTAGGGCCAATCAACCACAAACTTTACATTGAAGAAGAGCTTCAAACAAACCACAGAAAGAAGCTTTATTTACAAGGCATTAGAATGTCCAGTTTTTTTGTTGTTTTTTTTTGCATTTGTTATAGAATTTGGTTTATCATAACTCCACTTTTTTTTCTCTTTTTTCATGTATTTTAAAAATTCACTTTTGAAACTGATTGTTGCAAGGGTGTCTTGTCTTAGCATCTCAAATTTATTCAACATTTTACTTTGTTGTTGTTGTCTTGCCAATTATTGAACAATTTTCAGATTTAAAACAAAAAACATAATTAGTAAATGGATTACAATTTTAGAAAATGGATTTTTTTTTTATATTATATAAATTTAATATTAAGCTTTTTAAAAATCTGTTTCAGATTTGTTTTTTACTAAATTCTTTACTGCTTTCTCTTATTAGTGCAATTCGTTTTTCATTTTTTTTATCAGCTTTGTAGACTAGTTATGTATTTTTCTTCAACTAGTTAACTAGCTCTATAGCCTACATTTTAGAAAAGTTTCTATTATCAACCAATGCACCCATGGTTATGGTCATTCTTGGTTATTATTCCTTAACATTCAATGATTGTGTTAATCTGCCTATGTTTCTGTTAGTACTGGTAGCTGAAGCTCACTATTCCAATGTAAAGGAAAAGTAACTTTTTTTTTTTCAACTTTTACATTGAGTGCCAAAGAGATTAGTTTAAAAAAAAATATTTCATTTGATTTACTGAAAATTATGTTTTTATTTATACATGTATATATATATTTTTTTCTTTAACTGTGCTATATTTTCCAATATTCTACTCCTGTCAAATTGGTGTTTGCAATTTGTGCCACAAAAAAAATGTTTTCAATGAAAAGCAGTTTTACAATTAGACCTGTGCATACTGGGTGATTTTGGTTTTAAGTCATTGAAAATAAAAAATAATTTTAAAAATTGTCTCTTGTATTTTTATTTTCTGTACTATTTTCAAAGTTTATCTAAACATTAAACATCTATGGAAGTAGTAATATATCTTAAACTTTGATTCTACCACGCCAACCGGCACATTTGGCAGCAAGCTGTCTGCAACCTCTTCTCAGCCGGTGTCTACTGCTCTGAGGTCCTCCATGAAAGTGTGGCTCCAAGTTATACGAGAATGTCATTGTATAGGCCTCCTTGTCTTTGCAACTCTTGGCCTCATTAAGTGGTCGAGTCCCAGTTTGGCATAGGATTTCTTTGTTTGTGACCCAATCTCTGTAACTGACTCCTAAAGTCCGTCTTAGCCATTTTTGCTGAGCCACATTTAGTCCTTTCTCGATTTTGGCAGATGACTTCCATGTCACAAACGTCAATGCAGGCTAATAAATCTCTTGACACAATTTGAAATCTAGAGCAAGGTTAAGTGTTTATGGAATACTTTAAAGGTTTTCGTTTTATTTGTATGTTGATATTTTCCAGTTTCACTTTGATCTTTATGAAAGTCTTACATTTAGAAGCTGCTTTAGAATAACTTGCAAGTATTTGTTACATTAAAAATCGTATTGGGATGACTATTTGTAAGTACAAGTACCGCAAGACCTACTGACTCTTCAAGTTAGCTACTTGTCCTCTATAACAAGAAGACATTACAGTACCATGCGATGTAATAAGAACTGAAGGAAACACATCAACATTTGCAGAAATACATATTTATATTAAAAATATGTTTAATTCTGAAGAAAATGTTTTTTTTTTGTCTGTTGAAAACTTTTTAAATGTTTTGAATTTCAAGACATTAGAAAATTCATCACTGGAATATAAGATAGGTAATATAGTGTTTCCTTTCTGTAGGTCTATTTACGCCATCAACTTAAACTATAATAAAAGGTGTCAAGTTTGGGCTGCACATGTCTGGTGACATCTTGGTACATGATACATCTTGATGTGTTAGAGGTCAGCTTAGTAGACGAAAATGCCTGGCAACCGTTGACACGAAGACAAAGACGGGAGCACAACTGAAATACAAATGATGATATCACATGTATTATAGCATATATCATAACATAAACAAGAGAAAGAAAAGAATACTAAAAATAACAAAGCTTTTCTAAGGGAAAGAACCGCTAATTACTGAATTATCTAATGATAGCAGGGTTTAACTCCCTTTCTGCTATGTGAAACAAAATTAATTAATTAGTACTAATTGATTAATTAATTGGGTAATTTTTTGATTGATTTGTGTATTGTCATCTGTTGTCGCAGATAAATAAATAACATACTGTAGACATTATTATAACAATGATAACAACAGAGACTTTGTGTTTATACAAGTAGGCATTGAAGACTATCATTTTATTACCTCACATCCTGTCAAATACTTTCTCACTTAAACATTCATAATAAACAATGACAAAATATAAACATATTGGCATACACCAAAGATGCTTGCGCTCCATCGTGGACATACAGTGGCTAGATCGCACTACAAACAGCGATGTCCTTGCGAACGCTGGTATGGACAGTATAGATAGACTTCTTATGGTCCAACAATTACGTTGGGCAGGGCACGTATCCCGTATGGGGGAGGAACGTATGCCAAAAGCAGCCTTTTTTGGTGAGCTAAAAGGTGATCGTCATAACAGAGGTGCCTCATGGAAACGCTTTAAAGACCAGCTTAGGCGCCAACTTGCCTTAGCAGATAATAGAAGAGGTCACCTGGTTGCATGCGGCCTCAGAACGAGACCACTGGAGGCGCCTGGAGGTCACACACAAAGGCCGCGGGATACACATTTGAGACCAAAAGAAAATCCGCTGCCGAGGACAGACGCAGACGGCGAAACGAAAATCTTAATCGACCACCGGCGGACAATGGTTATGCTTGCTCTGGATGTGGCAAAATATGTAGATCGCAGCTGGGGCTGTGTATCCACAGGAAATACTGCATTCTTCATGCATCTTCGGACTCGAAGACAAGCCTTATTATTATTTATCATATGAAACCTTTATAAATCTTAGCACGTTTTTATGTTGATATGACCTTTTAATGAGAGGAATGGAAAATAATATTCATTAAGATTTAGAGCATTGAGAAGAATTGAAACGAATTTTGTTTTGGTTAAAAAAAACAATGCCAAAAACTAAAACTAACTAGATCTAACCATGATTTAGTATAGTTATATAGTTCCATGATTTAACTACTAGAGAAGGACTTGGCATTAAGAGAAAACAAAACAATGATGTTAAGACTAAAACACGAGAGGAAAATTTGGAATAAAAAACTTAATAAAATGCGTAACAAGTTTACAAGAGAGACGGAAATATTAAGGAAAGAAAGAAGAACAAAAAAGGAGATGGAACTTTGAAGAAACTGAGAGGCTACTGTAGCCTTAGCTTGCCTATTTAGCGATTGAATAAGCACATTGTGTGTAGAACGAAAAGAGATTACCTTTAAAGGACAAAATCCACGAAAAACAAAGACAACTTGTAAAGTAACTATACATTTAGAGTGAACTAGTAAACTGACTATATTCTATAATTATCTATAAAAAGAGGCTTTATTATGGTGAGCTGTATTAATGAAGTTACCTTTTTTTCGGTTACCAAGATGTCTCCGATGACTAGTCCGTCTGCTCCAGATGGAAGTTTGTCTCGACCAATCAGATGAAAGTATGCGCTGTCTCTCAGGCTCGAAGACCATTTATTTTTTAGAAGAACACTGTCCCAGTTTAGCTCTAAAAAAATAACAACAACTTAAGAAGTCTACGTTGATTGCAGGCATCATTACAATTATTTATCCCACTTCTGACACCATTCAATATGTCACTGATATAATGATAATTATCATTAATTTTTTAGGATGCTTTTGTAGGCATATTACTCGTAGGCATATTATTCCCAAGCAGCATTACAGTAGCCTAATGAGACTAGACTAACAACAATTATAGGAACTACTTGCGAACTTGATAGAATAAGATGTTTATTTAGCTGACATATACCCAACTGCCATGAAGACATTGGAAGAATATAATAACTCTCCAGCTTCACATATAATACGTTCATATCACTGAGTCCACTCCCGGTAAACGACTTCGCGTAAACTTGTTTCATCAATACAACTACTTGCTTCAACTTCTTACATTCAACTTATTACAACTTGCAACAACAACTTGATACCACACACTGTCTTGCTACCACGCTTCTGTACTTGATTGACTCTTCTAATTCGACTTCTTCAACTTACTAAAACTCTCGATCTCTCAAACGACCTACCTCGTCTATATTCACAAAGTACAATAAGGTACGACAATAAGTTCACTATTTTGCCTTTGACAAAATTATTTTACATTAAAATAATTAAGTTTTCAGCTTGTGGAGACACGTCTATCAAAAGAAAAATTTAACAGTTTTTGAAAATCCATTCCTCCATTATGAAGCTGATATTCTGTAAATATTTCATTTCATTATTTCAAGTTGAGTCTTTCCAGCGAGATTTTTGCAAGCCCATCGGAAAAATTTGTAAAAGAAGCGAGGAAAGAGCCTAATTTATTCATTGGTTTAAATATATTTAGGCCTACCGAAATGGCTACACTCGGTATTTTTGTAAATGCATAGATATCACAGGCAATCACAGAATTCTTGTCCGAAATTATAAGACATTCCAAGACTATCGTTAAATCAAAACAAGCTTTCTTTTACTCCCCCCCCCCCCCCCGCTTTTATCTCTCTCTCTTTTTTCATTTTTAAAAATCTCAATGCTCTTAAAAGCTCATGTTTACAGTATCCCTACAGCTGAGGCACCACGAGCCCTTGACAGCAATGCTTTGTACTGCGCGAATGTCATAGTTGTATTTGTTTTTAGCAAACAATGTTTAATGTTAGGTCATTGCGCAGTTATAGATGCTTAAGATATTTAGTGTTGAGGCTTACCAGAGGTAAGACAGGCCATGTTGAGAACGTCACATGATTTAGGTTCAAGATCCTCATCCTCTCTGGGTACCACATAGTCCGCCACACACAACTTCTCTACACCTCCCACTGTTTTCTGTTCTAGCAGAACTAGAGCAGAGGTAAGTTGAATGTATTTTAAAAATCATAAACTAATGCACATTTATTACGAAAAAAAAAGAAAGAAGTTACTATATTACAGTGTTAGACTTCGTAGTATTATTGAAAAGACCGCCATGTAAGCTGAGCAAGACATGATTGGGGTTTGCTGCTGCTGCCATTTAGTTGCTTCCCTTTAATCTACTGAAAATGAAAGCGAATATTTTTTCTAAAACTAGTCAATTCTGATATTTTCTACATTGAGCCCACATTGTAGGCATTATATTGTCTCAATCGAATTAGACATCTAATTGTCTAATGTAACAAATGGCAATGCGGCTTTCCACACGGGGGAAGGGGAGGGATACTGGACACTAAATACAAATCCTATAAAATTAATATGTATGTTATTGTATATTAATAGATAGAAGAAGAGACAGACAGAGAAAGCGATGGGAGGACAACATAAAAGAATTGACGGGCCTACCATTGATAGAGGTTTTAAGCAAGGCAAAAGACAGGGATGAATGGAGAAAGACGGTCGGTATATTTTGTTTGATGCCCCAACGGTCCACCAGACTAAGGGATAGGTAAAAGGTTAAAAAAAAAGTTATGATACTAATGAATATTGGAGTATTTTCAATTTATGATCATTGCCAGTCTACTGCTCGCACCACTTATTATCTATTTCATGATTTCGTATGTGGAAGAAAAACAAATGATTTGAGCTAGAACGCTATAAAAGATTCTGCAGCAGACGATACCCGGAAAAGAAGACATAATTGCTGGGCTGCGTCATCGTGGTTAATTAAAACATTGGAGGGGGTCAAACCATAAGTCTATTATCTTTAAAGAACTATAACATTAGGGTCAAAGAATGCTCTAAAGCTTTCATAAACATAAGAAAGATCAAATTGAAGTCTATATCACTGATAAATTGTTTGTGATTCCAACAACAGGCAATTCTCCATGGAATTAATAAGATATCTGACCATCTGGGTATCATCATCATAATAATAATAATTTAATTTATAGAGCGCTGTTAAAAAACATAATGTAGGCTCAAGGCGCTGTGATAACATTACAATCATAAACTCGAGAGCTAAAAGGATAAACTAATCTAAATAGTTTTAAACAGATAGGTCTTAATGTTCTTCTTGAATGTAGTGAAGCATGTTGTCTGTCTGTATGCTGAAAAAGCCTGCAAACCGTAACTTTTGAGAGAGAAACGTGCATCAGTAGAAGCGTTGAGTCCATGAAGCGCAGTGTTCTCTGACTCCGAGGGACATATGGAGTGATCATGGGGCGAGAAACTCGTTCATGCATGTCGATACAAACTACAGGTTTTAAAGACCTGGTTAAATAGTTCAAATCAAAAGTAGTTTGTGTCATATTTTAGATATCTTCATTCTTCGGAACACATGTTTCTACTGTTTCCAGTGAAATTTATGCGTTAATTGTTTATACTTTACACTATAGGAAACCTCATTTTATTTATATATAACTAAATCTCATTATACCAAATAAAACAATGAAACAGTTATCCGCCTGTCTCTTAATATGCTCTTGACATTTGTAAAATGTTTTGGGTCCCATGCTTGATGTGTTAATGTGGTTGTATTCTGACCAAGAGCAATGGCAAAAATTGATGAGGAATCAGGGGAAAGGTCCAGTAAGTGCGTAATCAAAACTTTTATTACTATACCTGCCGTAAAACCCTCTCGCAAAATTCCATCTATCATTTTCATTTTTGAACTATTTAATGCTAAATGCATAGAGATGTCATACACACAAACATTTAATGCACATCATAGGCTATGTTAGCCTCTGAAAGAGACATATGGAGAGCTCTAACGAAGGCCGAGGGTCACACTTTTGAGGCGCAGAAAACGTAGGAACACTTAAACAGACCCCCGGCGGACAACGGCTTTGTCTGTATCAGAGGTGGAAAAATATGCAGGTCGCAACTGGGTTTACGTATTCATGTGTGCACACATTCTTAATCTTCGGAATGGAAAACATTGCCATTATTACTATAGTTCCTTTCAGACCTTGTGATCTGTTTCTATGGTCCACGGCTTACGAAAGTTTCATGTGGCCTGCTCAGCGACCCAAAATTATTATTATGGGCTATGTTCAATAACCATATATTTCCCACATATACATTCAGTAAAAAACATATTTTAAGTTTAACAACGTCTTATATGCCACATTAACCACAAACAATAAACACTATATGCAGCCTTTACTTTCAAGGGCATTAAAAAATATATAACAAAGTGACTAACTCTGCGGATGTATCTTCCATTGATCAGGGTTGCAGTACTTCAGACTTGATCGCACATCTTCGTTTGTTGGTAAACTTGTATAAAGCTGGAAGCAAGAGAATCGACCCTTGAACTTGTCGTCAGTATCCTTTTGAGCGCTTCCCAGACGGATGGAGCCCTTAGAGGGTAGACGTATCTTATTTGGGAAGTCATCGTCGATGTCGTCAATAAGCTCACCGTTGTGAAACACCTAATCAAAAGAGTTACACTCATAAATATAGACTGCATGAATGATTACATTTGGACACGAACGATTGTTATGTGGTTTTAAATTACTTATGAAAAAGTCACAATTTGATGATAAGGAATCGGCGGATGTCCAATCTTCGTCATCGCGAGGGGCATAATTATTTCCGACACGCATGTCACGGGCAGCAATACCGAAAAAAACAAAACAAAAAAAAAAAAAAACAAGGTTACAAAGACAGTTTGTGTGAAAACACAAACTCAAAATCGGCCCCGAAGTGGTCCAACCAGGCAGGTAAAAAGGCGGGTATCAATATTTTCAGAAAGGACATCAGAATTAAATACTATCAAAGACAAATGACAGAGAAGATGGAGAAAGAAAGTTTTCATATTATGCCTATGGTGCCCCAGCGGTCCAGTGTTTGTTATTATTAATAGTGAATAGTCGTAAAAGTGGTGTATTTTTATGAAAAAACTGCTTGCATAAGTGATTTAAAAATTAGATTTTTCGCTTTCAGAAAAGAAAAAAGTAGCCGTTGCATCAGAACTTTGAATGGACTAAAATATTATGATGTCGGATTTTCACTATCTTTTCTAGTTTACGAGATCTAAACGGGACGGACGGACAGACATTTCACACAAAACTAATAGTGTCTTTTCCCCTTTCGGGAGCCGCTAAAAGCGCCGAGTCAAATGAAACTAAGCCTTTGAGGCGTTATAATTCACTTTGGATAAGAGTTTTAAAAGGGGGGGGGGCGTATATCGCCACGTCACTGGGTGAATAGGAAAAACTACGATGCCTGGGTCCCATGCAGCCAGCCAGAGCAAATTTGGCACCTACAAGTTTGAACGTACGTTTGTGCTTATTTTGATTGATAAACATTCTCGTTAAATTCTGAAATTATAGTCAGTTTCTTTTTATTCGAAACCACGGCTCCAGAAGTTCACTGTTATACGTGGTAAAATCTACTAAAGTAGTGCGGTTGCGATAGGAACAATGATTAATATAAAAAAAAAGTGTCTGTCGATGATAAATAAAAATTCTGTACAAATATTTTTGTTTAACTAAAATTGGGCCCAATCTCTTTATTGGTTAAGTTTACCTTTGTCCTAAGTTAATATCACTATTTGTGATAATAACTTCAAAAGGAAGGATGTGCTAATAGTATATGATATTACGTCATTGTTTGTTGTTCATGTTTTGTGCGAAAGCAAAGGATTAGGGTGGAATTAAAAAGAGAGTCTTCTATGTCTACTTTGATAAACACAGTCTCCGTTATTATTATTTATTAATGTCTACAGTATGTTAATGTAAAAATCTATCTGTGACAACAGAACACTATTTCTGATGCTTACATTTATTCCACCCGAATATAAGTGTAATCTGTCTTTGTCGGTTTGCACTTACCTTTATTCTCCCTGTATTATACTCTCGAGAGACCAGCAGGTGGTGCCAACGATCTGAAATGAGCACTTCTGACACTGCAGTGGCTCCTACAGACACTCCATATTCATCCCAGAATGAGATTATAAGAAGACCCTCCAGAACAGACGCCCTGATGACGTTACCTGTGGACGTAACACAAACACAACATCCCGAATGGTAGGTTACTTTATGTTAAATATCGCCAAACATCTAAGTGTTATTTTCTCCTTCTTTTCAAGTTGTTTATCTTATAAATAATAGACCTTATCTTATTAGCTACAGACGCCCATTCAAAATAGAAGATAATTACGTCCTACGCGAATTCATGTGTTAATCTAGTCATGCAAGTAAATAAGAGGTTTAAACTCAGCTAGCTCATTGGTTTTCCTGACAGATCAAGCACCCCCATAAAAAAAACTCTAATTGCACCAGGGAATGAAGAGCACTTGTATAAATTTGTCCTAGCATTTGTACATTATGAAATATACTTTTATATTTTGTCTTTCTGTGTATTTTATCACTCTTGTGTTTTGTATTTGTAAATTATTGCTCAATCCCACTCTGAGCCCTCAACCCAAGAAAACATTAAGAA
Source organism: Biomphalaria glabrata (assembly GCF_947242115.1). Classification (NCBI taxonomy): domain Eukaryota; kingdom Metazoa; phylum Mollusca; class Gastropoda; family Planorbidae; genus Biomphalaria; species Biomphalaria glabrata. Next base: position 32,411,070 of record NC_074717.1, read on the forward strand.
ACTGGAGCAGTCACAAAATAGAGCAGTGAGATTCATAACAAACGATTATTCACATTTGACAAGATTAACACCTTTAGTAAAATCACTATATTTAGAAAGCTTTCGGGATAATAAACTCAAAAGTAAAGTAGCAATCATACATAAAACAATGAACCAAAATCTTCAAATACAAAAACATAATTTAATAAAATACTCAGAAAGACACAAAGATAAAGGCATACTTCTCGTTCCATATGCTAGGACAAATTTGTACAAATGTTCCTATTAAAGCATGGAATGGGTTGCCTGAGCCAGCCAGGAAAACCAGTGACTTGCAGAATTTAAGTCATTGGTTAACATGCATTAATAGATTGACTTAGGAACAAGTGTAGGACCCGTCTGCTTTTTTGAGGTAACGTCTGTATTAGATAAGATAAGATGAGCTTTATTTTGTTTGTGTCCAGTCATGCCCTACAAGAAGTATAGATCTAAATTCATGAAATCTAGTTTGCGTTGAGCAGTTGTTCTTTAGGTTTTTTTTTTTCTGTTTCTTTTTTCATTATTACTTGGGCTATTTAGATGCAGCACGGAACATGTGAACACATTATGTGGAGGGCTGCTTGGTCGCGTGTTTTGATCTCTGAAGTGTCGTCTTAATGGTCCAGGGTTCCAAACCTGCCCGCAGCCATCCCCTGCAGTACTACGGAATGTTTGGGCTAGGATTTACTAATTTTCAAGTCTGAAGAAACATCTGAAACATGTCAACCAGGCCAACAAATGTAAGAACAGTAACGCTATATGCTCCATTGGAAAAGATATGAATAAATTGTTACCTTGTCGACATAAAACACTTAAGCATATTCATTATAAAATAAATTAAAAGATTAGAGAGTAGCGCTCCGATATCACTATTGAAAGATATATCACCTGTGTTACACAAATAGTTCAGTAGTGTTCCCTTTGGTTCACCGAGTGGATAGACTAGAAGGGAAAATGCAAGGTCCGTTAACTCCACTTTTCCATCGAGGTAAAAATCGACATAACTTTCTTCATCGCCGGTGAGAGTTATAGCCCTTCAAAATAAATATATGAATACATTTGCATCAGATGTGGAAAAATATGTAAGTTAACTGTGTTTGTGACTTTGTTTGGCCATGTGAAACACTACACTCATCCTTAATCATCGGAATAGAAGACATTGACGACATGGCCATTATATATATATATATATATATATATATATATATATATATATATATATATATATATATATATATATATATATATATAATATATATATATATATATATATATTTACAAGAATAACATTAGAAACAAGACAAAAACAATATAACAGAAGAATTGATTGTAATAAAATGTAATTCATTGTACATTTAAAAATTATTATTCATATGGCATAGCCGCATAGTGCAATATCTGCCAAAGTTAGATTTTTTAAAATGGACAAATATTGTAAGAATTGAGCGGATAACTTTGCTTATTTTTTTTAAAGTTGGATTATGCCCTGTGTGTTTGCATTATATATATATATATATATATATATATATATATATATGGCTCCTTTTGTCTCGAAAGGCAATGGATGCGCCCAAATGAGTCACTGGTTTTGGCAGAATCTGGTGTGGCTAATCAAGCCAATTCTAGAACGGCAGACTTTGCCACAATTCGTACATGTGTATGCCTCTGATTTAGGGCTAGCAGACAGGGCAGCTTTCTTTTTATCCCTCTTGATTAAAGCCGCTTCAATTCTTTTGTTCTCAGCAAGAGTTGTCCCAGCACGCACAGTCTGTCTCCATGCACTCCGGTCTTTGGCTATGTTTTCCCACATACTTTCGCTGATGCCTGAGGCTCTCATGTCTCGCTTGCAGACATCTCTATATGTTAGTCTTGGGCGGCCCTTGGGTCTGACTCCTTCCACAAGCTCATCATATAAGATATCTTTCGGGATTCTACCATCTGGCATGCGGGTGACATGTCCGAGCCAGCGTAATCTTCTTTGTGTCAGGAGAGCATACATGCTGTTCATATTGGCCAATCTTAAAACTTCCTGATTGGAGACATGGTCCCTCCAAGAGATGCCCATTATGCGTCTCAGGCAGCGCAAGTGGAAACTATTCAATCTGTGCTCTTGGTACATGTATGTTGACCAGCTTTCACTGCCATAAAGGAGAGTGCTCACAACACAGGCGTTGTAGACTAGGATTTTGGTCGCTGTGGTCAATTTACCATTTTCCCAGACGCGCTTGGAGAGTTTTGCCAATGCTGTGGTAGCTTTTCCTATCCTTTTTGTCAGCTCGATGTCTAGGCTAACAATTGTTGAACCCAAGTAGGTAAATTCCTGCACCACTGAAAGGGTGTGGTTCCCAATTTGTATTATAGGTATTTTCTGCGACGTCTTGTGCCAGGATTTCGGTCTTGGAGAGACTTATAGTAAGGCTAAACTCTTGACAAGCAGCTGCTAAGGCGTTCACTAGCTTCTGTAGACCTCCTTGTGAGTGAGATACGAGTGCCGCGTCATCGGCAAACAGCAGCTCCCTTATCAAGATACGACGCCTTTTCGTTTTGGCTTTAAGACGTGCCAGGTTAAAGAGCCTTCCATCGGATCTGCTATGGATGTATATTCCGTCTTCCAGGGATTTAAAAGCACTGGATAGTACGACTGAGAAGAAGATGCCAAATAGTGTAGGGGCCAGTACACATCCTTGTTTTACACCGCTCTTAATGGAGAATGGCCTGGAGGAAGAACTTTCAAACTGAACGGTGCCCTGCATATTTTCGTGAAAAGCTGACACTAGTTTTCTTAACTTATTTGGGCAGCCGATTCTCTCTAGTACAGCAAACAGACCGCTTCTGCTAACAAGGTCAAAGGCCTTGGTCAAATCAATAAATGATATGAAGAGGGGCTGCTTTTGTTCTCTGCTCTTCTCCTGTAGCTGCCAAAGAGAGAAAATCATATCTGTTGTAGATCTACCTGCCCTAAAGCCACACTGCGACTCTGGATAAACACGATCTGCCAGGATCTGTAATCGCTTTAGTAATACTCTAGCAAAAGCCTTTCCGACTATGCTAAGCAGTGAGATGCCTCTGTAATTGTTACAATCAGAGCGGTCGCCTTTATTTTTATAAATTGTAACAATGTTGGAGTCTTTCAATTCCTGGGGGACCATTCCTTGTTCCCAGCACAAGCTTAGCAGTTCATGGAGTGGTTTGATTAGGGCATGTTTTCCAGCCTGAATTACTTCAGCAGGAATACCATCTCCTCCGGGTGTTTTCCCATGTGCAAGCATGTCAATGGCAATGCTCAGCTCCTTTACTGAGGGCGTTTCATCTAATTCCGTCAAAACTGGAAGTGATGGGAAGTTGGAAACAGCATTTGGTGAGATGGCGTTTTCAATCTGGTAGAGTTCTGCATAGTGTTCAACCCATCGTTCCATTTGCAGCGCACGATCGCTGATGATTGAGCCATCTTTTGACTTGAGCGGAGCACACTTGCTGGTGTGAGGTCCAAAGGCTTTTCTCATGCCCTCTTATGTTACCACAGTCGGCACAAGATTGAATATCTTCACATAGCTCCTGCCAGTATTTGTTAGCACATTGTCTTGCTACTCTTTGGGCATTGTTACGTGTAGCTCTGAGCCTTTTTAAGTTGCTTGGGGTGGGATCCTTCTTGTAGATTAGCATGGCTGCTCTCTTGTTCGTAGTGGCAGTTTCCATTTCTGGTAGACTAGCTTCAAACCAGTCTTCGCTTTTCTTGGTTTTGTTTCCAAAGACCAGTGATGATGTTTGGTAGATTGTATCACGCATAAACGTCCAGCTTTTTTCTACCTCAGTCACAGAGAAGTTTTTAAAAGCTTCCTCTAATTTGTTCTCAAATTCGGTGCAAGGATCAGGATTTTTTGTGCTAGTAGTATTCAGGCGTGATTTTCTTTTTCCCTGTGATGTGTGGATCTTAGTTGGCAGCAGTCTTGTCCGGCAGGACACTAAAGTATGATCAGTATCACAATCCGCGCTTTGGTAGCTACGTGTCAGCAGTATATTTCCAATGTACTTTTTTCGTGTCAGTATCATATCCAGCTGGTGCCAGTGCCCAGACCTAGGGTGCCTCCATGAGACACAGTGCTGTGGTTTTGTTCTGAAGTATGTGTTGGTAATGCAGAGCTTATGGTATGTGCAGAATTATATATATATAATTAAGCTATATTCTAACTTATTATTATTATTTATTTAGAAGTATAAAACTATAATAAAAAAACAGATATCAGATATATGAGAAAAAATGTATGACTGATTGCATTGCTACAGAAAGAAAGCACACATTTTTTATAATAGGCAGGATAATGGAGGCGCCAAGGCTGTTAATATGTGACGTTTTTGTAACGTATGAAAATCCTGCATCGCACAACTAGTTTGTAGGAAACTGAATTAAAATAATAGCCCGAAATCTTTGAATGGTTGATCTTTGAATATGTGTTTCAAATTAGAGTCAGAATCTAGATCAGTTCAAAGTTCATGGTAATGTTACTTTTTTTTTCCAGTACCGAAAAGAAGTAGTGCAATCAATTCTTTTTTTTTTTATTTAGGAATTAATTCAAGCGGAGGTGGTCGCTAGTAGTTCGTGGAACTCGGGTCTGGCAGGACACCAAGACGTATATTTATGGCACAGCTTCAGATTCTTTACATTTTATGGCAATTTCTTCGACACTTTGTTTGCAGTAATTAAAGTACATTTTTTAATTAAAAAAAAAAACTCACAAGATCTAAATGTTACAATTTTACTTAAAGAAAAAAAAATAAAGTTCCTATTTCAGACTGACTGACTGTTAAAAAGGGTTTCATGAAATAAAAAGTCTTTAAAAAATGAAATCTAGATCAAGACTATAATAACTCGAGCGACAGAAAAAAAAAAGAATGAAACTCTCCCGTTACACATCAAATAACATAGTTATGATTATCTTAGAATGGTTTAAAACTAGTTATTTTGGTAAATGAGAAGCGTTAAAAAAAGTAGTCCTAGGGTAGGTCTAACCCTCTTCACAGACATCATATGACGTGAGGTCGAGATCTACATTAGAACATAGAACGTATGGTACAAAACTTATAAAACAAAGTGAAAACTAAAAGTCATTATAGTGGAGACCATACTCATAGTGTAGTCCTGGATATTCAGGAGAGAAGATCAAACATTGATTGCTGAGTGGCAGGTGAGCATCCCTCCCCGTCATAACCTCTTTGTGTGCTGTTGTATTGCCCAGTGGCCATTCCAGTGTGGGAGCAATGTTACACCATGCACAGCTAACTAGTGAAGTAGAAGAGTTGGAATGAATTATTGTTGTGACCAATACGTGTCTTAAGAATTCATCTATTTGTACAAAGCTTATATCAACTCACTCTGTCTGTCTGGTAAAAAGTTTGTACATGTTATTTCTCCCACACCCAATCTCGGATCAAATTGTGCACAATTATTTTAAGCTGACAACACAAGAATAGATTTTTTAAAAATTAACCAATTAGTTAATTAACTATTGGTAATTAATTATTTTGTTTGGTATGTTTCACAAGGGAAAGAAATTGTACTTGAATGATGTGGTGGTTTAAGTTAATTTAGTCCCCTTTATTGTTTGAAACTAACAATAGATAACTATAAAACCTTCTATTGTCACAAGCACTTCATTGGCACAGTGGGGGACGTATCGACATGGGAAGGCTTGATAGAGTTATAGTTCGAATTCAGGTTGTTCAACTTTAAAAAAAAAAAAGAATGCATTTAAAAAACGGTCAGGGTAACATTCAACAAGATACCCCCCTCTTATTTCCCCACCCCCTTACCTACTGGTCCAGACAAGTGACAGGATTATAGCGTATTGAGAAAGCTAAAAGCATGAAATTATGCTAAACAAAAACAATTGGTAAACAAAATATTTGTAACTACACATAATTATATATCGTTAGTTTAGATCTATTACATATTTTATTACATGTATATATTATATTTGTACTGCTATATTACACAATTAGCACGTTTTGTTGTGTTTTGTTTGATTGTACATGTTTCAGATGGTCCTTCAGAGTTGAACAGTATAAGCTAAACCTCCCGCAGGACGGCGAGGTTAATGTCGGCAGGCAGAATTCGAACCCGGGACCATCGCGAAGACTGTACAAATCGCATACCACACGATCAGGCAGATAGGTATCTGCGATAGATAACTGTTGATTATCTATTTCACATTATTTTAAAGAACAGCGAATTTTGAATCCAATAGTTATCCTATTGTATATGCGTTTACACTTGAGAGAAAGAGAGAGAGAGAGAGTCAGGTAACTTAATTGATAGGTAATTATCAATACTTTTTATTTTAAAAAAATATATTAATTTAGAACTTTTATTGCGTCTTTAAAAAATACATGCATATAGAATAAAGATGAATTAATATTTTGTTACCTAAAGTAATGAAAAGAATATGTTGAAACATATTGTCCATGTTACAGTAGGGCTACTAAACGTACTAAGTGTCAGAAATACTGAGCCAACCGTCCATCCACTGAATTCAAACTGACCATCGTAAGAGACCAACTCCTATTCGGAAAGAGGAGCTTAATGTCACAGAAATGGGAAATATTGATTGAGACATTCCTTTGCGGACTTAACAAAGTCGATGTGGAATGCAGATTTCCTAACTTCACAGTCATCCTTCAGTTGTAGTCTTAGTTTGATTTCAGAAATGTTATTACATTTTAAATAGTGTATGATGTTTAGTGAATGAAGACCACGATATGTAGACAAAGCATTGAATGTAAGGCTCTATAGTAAATTTCAAAAAGTTTATGAATATCTAAATGAAAAGAAAATTCAATAATGGATATGTAACATTATCCAACCAATAACTCATTTTTTTTTTACATTTTCAGAACTAATAACTGAACTTCAAGTTCAGGAGAGAAGAATAAAAGTAAAGTATCTATAATACATAAAACACAGAACCATAACTTACAAACAGAAAAACAAAACCTAATGAAATACCCAGAAAGACAAAGATAGAGGCACATTTCTTATTCCAAACGCTAGTGCCATTAGAGAGTCGAATGGGTTGCCTAAATCAGCCAGGAAAGCCAACGACTTAACAGAGTTTAAGTCACTGATTAACGACGCGTAGGACGTAATTATCTTCTTTTTGAAGTAACGTCTGTAATATTAAAATAAGAAGATAAGATCTGCATCTTATTTTGTTACATCTGTATCTTATTTTTAATACTTTAATATGTTTTTTCGTCCACCACACGTTCCTGTCTTTTGATACGTTACGTTTGACATCTAGGAATATATTAAATTAAAGCAAACATCAAGCAAGCACAATGTACTTAACCTGATAGTGTGCTCAAGAAAAAACTCAGACCTATATAAGTCGTTTTTAACCTACTGTCTCTACTTTGTCAACTTGAGGTAGAACTGAACAACAAGCTGATCTTTCACATAACACCTACATGGATTGTTAACTGTTGTTCACTTAAGTTTGTTGTGGGAGTCTAGATATTCAACACGCAATATACAAATTTGTTCATATTAGCAATGTACTTTAATGACGGTGCGTGAATTTAGATCTCTATATGTGTAGCCTATAAGCAAGAATGGTTACGATGAGATAGGTCAAGGCTTAAAACATGAGCTTAGTGAGATATGTGTTAGGCCAGTAAGGGCATGGGTTAGAATAGTTTGCTAGCACCTGGGATAGTACAAGGAATAGGCAACTTTAATATATTTTTAGATGTTTGAGGTGCTCTTGTATGATAAGCATTCCTTTATATTAGATGTTTGAGGTGCTCTTGTATGATAAGCATTCCTTTATATTAGAGGTTAGATTTAGTAGCCAAAGGTATTAAGTAGTAGGGAAGCATTGTCGTTGAGTCTGAAAATGGAGGAAGAATGCAGTATTTTATGCGTCTAACTAGATTTGACCTTATTATTTTGCACAACTGTCAAATTGCTGGAGGTCGATTCTTAGTCATTATAACAAAGCCTATACCAACTCACTCTGAGACACACTCTGTCTGTCTAGTACAAATCTTGTATCACGTGATTTCTCCCTTTTCCCATTTTCGGATCACGTTGAAGCTGCACAATTATTCAGTGTCAATGACCACATATGAACCCATTTTAAAAAAAAATACAAATTAGTTAATTAGTGGCAATTAATTAATTTTGTTTTATATCGACAAAGGGAGATAAATTTTGTAGTATTGATATATATATATTTATATAGCAGTAACTATGCGGTTCTTTCCCTAATTCCCTGATAAAAACTTTTTTTTTTTTTTATTTTGCTTGTTTTATTCATTCGTCTCCTATTGGTTTCTAAATAAACCTGCAACAGTCTTTGTAAGAGACATTTAGCTGTCCCTCTTCCATGGCTGTACAAGTAAACGTCAGAGTTAGTCTTATAAAGGTATTGTGGGATGCCGTAATTAGGCCTACGCTGTAAGCTTACTAGAATTTCTTTTCTTTTGCTGTCATCCGTCATAGGGATTGGACCGGATAGGTATCCCATCCAGCACAACTATCCAACATAAACATTGTCTTATACTGTCCACATTGACATTAGCCAGGACATTATTTTGTTATGTTGTCTATATGTGAGCTTGCGCTCCCAGAGCTATATTTTTATATATTTTATTTTTATAGGCTAGTGCCAAACTTTTTTGTACTTCCGCTTTTTGTGTATAAAAAGTGATGCCACGCTGTTTTAAAACAGTTCAGTGTACAGTTGACCAGTGGTCAGTACCATATCTGTCTGTGTGACAGCTGAATATCGTTGTGGTCTGTGGTATAATTATATTTTAATTTTTTATTCCTGTACCTGGGACGGCCTGCTATTATTACTGCTGTGTAACTGCTGTGTTACTGCTGCTTTGAGCTGCTGTTTATAACTACTGTTGTTAGATCTATTCTAATTCTAGGGAAGCTAGAATCTAGTGTTATTTTGTTTCTTTTTATGCCTTGGTAAACTTAGTTATATTTATAGTCTGTTTCTCAGTTCTGTTCTTAGTGAATAGTAAGGTACTGAGCCTAAGGATTTATAAGATATTCTTGTTTTAGTGTTAGTGTTATGAGTGTAATAGTAGGATATTGTAGATCTAGACTAGTTTATTGTAGTGTGTTTGTGTAGATCTAGGTCTAGTGTAGTAGTTGTAGTGATTTAGTTAGATAGTTGGTTTGGTTAGTTTGTTAGTGTTTGTTGTGGTGTAGATTTAGAGGGTAGTTTATAGTGGTTAGTGTATATATTATATTTTATTATTATTTGATTCCATGTAAATAAAGTTTCATTTTGTTTATTTATACTAAACTAAAGTTTGTTATCTTGTTTCCATTTAGTTTAGTTTAGTATGTCTGGTTACTTAGGTGACTCTAGCCCCTTGGTCGTAGACTGAGGTGTCACAGATGAGCCCACCCAGTAGCGCAAACATCTGCCTACTGTTAGGTAAATTTTAATGTTGAGCAGCAGAGAATAGGTCCTCTCACTCGCGCCTGCCTGACCTGCTCACATTTTTGGTGTCAGAAGTGGGATCTGTGCTTGAGTGACCAGACTTGTATTTTTTATTGGCATAGATTAGGTTTGCGTAGGAGTTTAGGCATTGATAGGCGGTATAGATAGTGTTAGTTTAGTTGTTTTTTTGGTATTGTTATTGAGAGGTTATTAGGCTTTAGTTTTGTTGAGTAGTTACGTAGATGAACAGCGAGGCAGCAGCAGCAGCAAGAATGCAGCCGTCTCAGACAATGATCTTGGTGCCTAGGACAGAGATGAGTATCCGGCGCTTCCATGGCGATGGTCCAGCCAGAGAAGTTGAAGAGTTTCTTCAAAATGTGGAGAGAGCCTGGAAGTCTCAACACATGGTGCATCCAGAGGAAAAATGTGACTTCCTCTTTGCACATCTAGGTGAGGCAGTGAAGGCCGAACTTAGGTGTCACCCTCAGACGACAAGGACATGTCCAGATGCCCTGGTACAAATCCTACGCTCCACTTATGGAGAAAGGCGGAGCATCAACTGCCTCATTGGGGAGCTGTTCCGAATAAGCCAGCACCAGTATGAGTCTGTCCGCGCATACTCACACCGTCTCCTTCAAGCATTTGAAGCACTCACAGACAGGCAGAGAGCTCTATCTGAAACTCCCTTCAGCAAGTCTATCCTGAGGGACCAGTTTGTAGAAAACCTCAGTGACAGGACCCTAAGGAGAGACCTGCGAGAGAGACTACTCGACAGGCCAGAAACTGAATTCCTGGCGTTAAGAGACATGGCCATTAGGTGGGCACAAGACGAGGATGTCGCACCACAAGTCAACGTCACATGCAGTGAGATAAAGATTGAAGGTCAGCTAGCTGCGCTTTCCAAGCAAGTGGAGGAGCTTGCAGCCCAGATTGTGCGCCTACAATTTCCAGGGCCACAGAACTATAGCTGTCCCCACTGCAACAACCATCAACCTGATCACATTAGCGGCAATGTGAGACAGATTACCTCACAACAGCGCGTGGAGACAAATCGCACTATTCACCATAAGAGGCCAGCAACGAAGAACAGGAAATGCTACACATGTGGAAAACCTGGCCATCTTGCAAGAAATTGCAGGCTGCAGAACAGGTTCCAATGTCAGCGAAAGAAGCCAGGGAACCGGGCTCACCAGCAACACCCTTCTAGAAGCAACTGCTCGAATTGTGGAAGCCGGGACCATTTCACCCGAGCTTGCCCTGATGTCACTGCAGCAGTGAATCACGTTCGGGTTGCCTCAGTGGAACAACCACAGGCAGTACAACTGCAACCTGCCCCCAAGCCAACAGAATTGTTGGTTGAGGTGCCACAGAATCCTAGGCGATCCAACACTGCTCCTGATTCAATTGTTCGCAGAAACCAACCCGCAGTGGCAGAAATGATGTCGATCCATTCAGAAGTTGCCTCACCTGACACTTCCAGTAATCATGCAGAAGGAGGTAGGGAAACAAATCCTTTCCTACAGTTTCATCCGGTCCAACCAGAATCCACCTTGCTTTCCCATGAGGTTCCTGAGTTGCAGAAGAAAAGGAACGACCTTCTGAACATTGGGTGCAGAGTTCTTGTCGAACAGAGAGTCAGAGGCCAGGGAAGAATGTTCATGCAGTATGAGCCCTCGTGTTTTATAATTACTGCAGTACCCAAGTATGCTTCTGGCTGGTACATGGTAGAAGCAGAAGACGGCAGTACTTACCGATATGTACGAGAGGAGGAAATGAAGTTCGTTTCCTCACCATACTAGCATAATTCTTCATTTGTATATTTGTAATTTTTATTCAATATGTTGGTTGCATTCCAATGTATCAAGATGTATTAGTTTGTAATAACTCTATGAGTACATGTTATCTACATGTGTATTTAAAAGCTTTTTTTAAAGCTTAGTAGTTGCTGTACCTATTTGAGAATGTACAGAATCAAGAGTATTTTCTTATGTTTTTAGCTGATGAAGTGTATATTTTTTTGCTTTTGTCCTTGGAAAGCAATGTAATTTAAGTCATGTCATGGAGATGTATATTTTTGTGTGAAATAGATTTTAGTGTGTATTTTCTTTGATGGTAGAATATGTCAGCAGTATGTATGTAATGCATTTTAAGTAGTTTGTTAGTATTTTGTTTTGCGAGGACGCAAAAATTTAAGGCGGGATGAATGTGAGCTTGCGCTCCCAGAGCTATATTTTTATATATTTTATTTTTATAGGCTAGTGCCAAACTTTTTTGTACTTCCGCTTTTTGTGTATAAAAAGTGATGCCACGCTGTTTTAAAACAGTTCAGTGTACAGTTGACCAGTGGTCAGTACCATATCTGTCTGTGTGACAGCTGAATATCGTTGTGGTCTGTGGTATAATTATATTTTAATTTTTTATTCCTGTACCTGGGACGGCCTGCTATTATTACTGCTGTGTAACTGCTGTGTTACTGCTGCTTTGAGCTGCTGTTTATAACTACTGTTGTTAGATCTATTCTAATTCTAGGGAAGCTAGAATCTAGTGTTATTTTGTTTCTTTTTATGCCTTGGTAAACTTAGTTATATTTATAGTCTGTTTCTCAGTTCTGTTCTTAGTGAATAGTAAGGTACTGAGCCTAAGGATTTATAAGATATTCTTGTTTTAGTGTTAGTGTTATGAGTGTAATAGTAGGATATTGTAGATCTAGACTAGTTTATTGTAGTGTGTTTGTGTAGATCTAGGTCTAGTGTAGTAGTTGTAGTGATTTAGTTAGATAGTTGGTTTGGTTAGTTTGTTAGTGTTTGTTGTGGTGTAGATTTAGAGGGTAGTTTATAGTGGTTAGTGTATATATTATATTTTATTATTATTTGATTCCATGTAAATAAAGTTTCATTTTGTTTATTTATACTAAACTAAAGTTTGTTATCTTGTTTCCATTTAGTTTAGTTTAGTATGTCTGGTTACTTAGGTGACTCTAGCCCCTTGGTCGTAGACTGAGGTGTCACAGATGAGCCCACCCAGTAGCGCAAACATCTGCCTACTGTTAGGTAAATTTTAATGTTGAGCAGCAGAGAATAGGTCCTCTCACTCGCGCCTGCCTGACCTGCTCACATATAGGACTTTTCTATTAGCTAATTGGTCACATTGGGACAGCAGCGATCTTAACTAAAGCATAGTTAATGACAAGTGTGTTGTTTCAAAGCTAAACACACATTAACTCTCGATGTGTGTTGCCTCCACTATCTTAATTCCAAGACTTTGAAATAGTCTGATTTCTTGACCGCACCAGTAATGAAACAAGTACCATTGTGACCTTAGACGAAGATAAGAAATTCTAATCTAACAAAGCGCAATAATAGCATTCTTTACCTTAATGCCTATATATATATATTTATATAGTTGTAAGAGTCAAGCAAAATTTCTCTAACAATTGGCATGGTTGGAGAAAGTAAAAAACAGTCGAGCTGCTTTTAATTCAGCATAATTTGGAGCAAATGATTTAGGGATATTAAATTTGGATAGATATTTTCTTTCTACGGTAATCTCTTCGATTTTTGTTCAATCCTATTAGCATTATATTATTTAGTCATTTGTAAGGGTTGCTAGGATGGACAAAGAGAAATAAAATAGCCATATGTGTTGGCCATTCGTTGGATGAATATGAATCATCTACTAGTGATGAGATGAAAGCCAGGACATAAACAATGGTCGGATCGTTGATGTCCACACATCTGTCCCCCCTCCTAACACGTTGCGTCCAAAGGATCGGAAAATAAGTTATAAGAGCTTGGGACCTTCACCAGCTTAAGTTCTGTCAGAAGTTGTTTAATGGGTCAGCTTGGCTCTAACCATTTCCCTTTTATGTTTTTATTTTAGCCCCAACCCGTTGCTATAATTATAAAAATCATCACAGTAATGTAATATTTCCAATTGAAAAAAAAAATTAAACAATATTTAAAAAGTAACGAAAGGCTAGTTTAGATTTTCTTGTAATTGTACTTCTATTTTAGTCTAGAACCAACTAACAGGAACCATGGATGTCAACTTGATGAGACGCCTGTCAATCCTGTGCCTTATTCTGTCTCTAGCATCTCAGATCGCGACCAATGTTACATCGGACGGAGTCGACCTTGACAAAGATCTTCAGGAAGGAGATAGAGATTTCCTTTTCGACACATTTCCTGATGGTTTTGTATGGGCGGCGGCCACTGCAGCTCACCAGGTGGAGGGGGCGTGGAATGAAGACGGTAAGGATATTTTAAACAATAGCGTATTTAAAGCAGGTTTTTTTTATATAATGATATTCACAAATATAGCTTTCAAGCAAGTTTACAAGAGGACGGGGTAATGGAGATGTCACTTGAAACCATTATAAGATAATTCAGCCACCATTTCGCTGTCACTGGCATAGAGAAAGCAGATGGTCTTTGAAAGTGACAGCTGGTGAGGTTAGCTCCTACCAAAGTCACCAGATACATATTAAAGACAAAAGAAAAGTTCTTGTTGAAGACAAGAGCAGACGACGAAAAGAAAATAAATAGACTCCCGGCGGACAACGGCTTAGTTTTCATCAAATATAGCACAACTAGCCGACCCGCGGCGTAGCATATACGTCGCTATTAAGTGACGGGTGAACACTTCCTGAAAGACACAGTTGTCCAAATGGGGTGGGTTTGGGCAAACTGTGTGCGCATGCCTTGAGAGCAATGAAGGCGCGGGCGCGGGCGGGAGGGGGTGAGAGGGGGCGGAAGAAGGGTTAGACAGTTGGCGTGTGTACGTGGTGTCCCGTATGGTTGGACGACGTAGAGAATCATATATACAGATATGCAACTGGTTCTGTGCAGGAAAGCACTTGGCTTCCGAACCGAGAGTATCACTGTGATGACTGGGATTTTAAATTGCGGAATTTATATGAACGCCCTTGAGTTCACTCAACTCTAATGGGATCATAGTTGATCTAATTTAACTAATTAGCTAAAGTATTGGAGATAACAAATAGGCCTCCCTTAACAAATATCATGATCAATGACATATTTTTCATGTAGACCTAAGTGCTAGATCAATTTTCAATCACTATTTCCTAATATGACTTAGGATCCAAATCAACCATCAAACTATCGCCTTATCACTTGTCTGTCAGGGATGTATAAACTATTAACTTCAATATTAAAAAGTGAAATGTATAAATTTTGCAATGCCCATAAGCTATTAGCAGAGGAACAACAAGGTTGCATTGAGGAGTCGATGGGCTGTAAATTACAGCTAACTATAGATGGTATTATATAGCACCAAGCTAATAGAAGAAAAAGAAACTTACACATGTTCTACATCGACTACAAAAAGCATTCGATTCAGTTCCGCATGATTGGCTGTTGAAAACCCTTGAAATCCATAGAATCAACCCAAGAATAAAACAACGACTGAAAGTCTGTATGGATAATTGGAAGATATGTCTACACCTTAATCGTGATAAATTAGGTTCTGTGCACATAAGAAGGGGTATATACCGGGGTGACTCTCTATCTCCGCTCTGGTTCTGCCTAGCTATTAACCCACTATCTAAATTACTCTATGGCGCTACAAACGGTTTTAGGGTTGACACTAAATGTACAAAGTCTGTGTCTCACCTGTTGTACATGGATGATTTAAAGCTATATGCAGAGAACGAGCAAAGTTACACAACTTAATTAAAACGGTAAAACGCTTTAGTGACGATATCTGCATGTCTTTTGGCTTGGATAAGTGTGGTATCATAAGCATAAAAAAAGGCAAAGCAGCCGACACCAACATTGCATTTGAAGGCATCGAAGAACTGAACTCTGCCTCCCTTTATAAATATCTTGGAATAAACCAGAATGCCAAGATAAACCATAAGAAATTAAAAGAGGACTTTCTTGGTAAATACATGCAGAGAGTAAATAAAATTCTAAACACAAAACTGTTTGGCAGTAACCTCATCACGGCAATAAATAGCTGGGCCGTCCCAGTGCTCCACTACACATTCGGTTTCATCAAATGGACAGATACTGACCTACATGACATTGACAGACTAACTAGGAAATTATTAACCAAATTTCGATGTTTACACCCCAAGTCCTCCAACATAAGGCTATACCTGCCCAGGATGGATGGAGGCCGTGGATTGCAGAACATCTTCAAACTGTGTAAGACGCAAGTTTCCAAAATACGATCAAAACTGCACGCCTCCAGCAATGAACTAGTTTCCTTCCTACGCAAATACGACTATGATGCAACCCCTCTGAACCTAAACAATGTTGATGTCAATGTCGGTTTGGACGACGTTGGACATGAGATTCGCCAATGGAAAGAAAAAACATTCCACGGATATTTCCCGGCTTTATTAGATGGGGACAACATTGACAAGGCTGCTTCCTAAGCATGGCTAAAAGCAGGTCATCTCTACCCTGAAACAGAAGGCTTTGTCACATCAATACAGGACAGAGTAATTAGGACAAAAATTATGAGAAACATATCCTAAAACTCAATATTGTTGACAAATGCCGCAAATGTGGAAATGTGGGTGAGTCAATTGAACACATTATGGCAGGATGTTCAGCCCTATCGGAAACTGCCTACCTAGGTCGCCATAACCAAGTTGCAAAGCTAATACACCAGCACTTGGCTTTGACACACAATTTGATCGGTAAGGATACTCCTCCATATTACAAATACTCACCACAAGAGGTTCTCGAGTCTATGGATCATCTACTGTACTGGGATAGGCCTATTTTGACTGACAAAACGGTAGATTTTAATCGCCCTGATTTGCTGCTCATCGATAAAAAAGAAAAGGCCGCTATCATCGCCGTACCACTATCTCATAATTTTAAAAAAAACTGAGCTGGAAAAACAACGAAAATATGGGAACCTAGGCTTGGAGATTAAGCGTTTATGGAAATTATCTAAAACAACAATATACCCCATTGTCATATCAACTGAAGGGATAATAACAACTGACCCCACAGTTACCTTTAAGGCCCTTGGCATTCCTAGAAACATTCTCGTTGCCTGTCAGAGGGCGATACTTCTGCAGACCTGCCACATCACCAGAAAATTCCTCGGTGGAAACTGATAAAGGGACTACTTTAACGAAACTCGACCCTGGCTTCGCCAGACAATGAATGCTCGTTCTTTTATAATAATAATAAGGGAAACTCGAACCTGGCAGCGCCAGAGAATGAATACTTGTTCATTTGTAACATAATAATAATAAGGCTTGTCTTCGAGTCCGAAGATTAATGAAGAATGCAGTATTTTCCGTGGCTACGCAGTCCCAGCTGTGACCTACATAATTTGACACATCCAGCACAGACATAACCATTGTTCTATGTAAGTTAAAGCAAGTTGACGCCTAAATGACTAATTTTTAGCAAACCCCGAAGGGGGGGGGGGGAAAGACGCTATTAGTAATTTTGTGTGGTCTGTCCGTCCGTCCGTCCGTCCATCCGTTCTAAAAGCGAAAAATGTAAATTTTTAAATCAACTATTCAAGCAATTTTTTCATAAAAATACACCATTTTTACAGCTGTTCACTATTAATAGTAACAAACACGGAAGGCTATTTAGTTGGGGAGATGATTATTTAAATATTTTTACACATTTATGCAAACGGTTAACTAAGGAAATTATTATTTTTTTTACCGATTTTTTGTCCCTTTTTATTAAGACTTTGAATAAAGATTGACCCTTTAAAATGCAATAAGTTCAATTAGAAAATAATTATATGACATCAGTTAGGCCAGGTTCACCTTTAGCTTCACCTTCACTTTCACCTATTCCTTGGTCTGCTGGACCGTTGGGGCAGCACACAGGATCTGTCAACCTTCTTTCTCTATTCTTCTCTTTCATTTGCCTTTGATAGAATTTTATAATGATATTCTTTCTGAAAATATTGAAACCTGCCTTTTTACCTGCCTGCGGACCACTTCGATTTTGAGTTTGTGTTTCACACAAACTGTCTTTGTAACCTTGTTTTAATTGTTTCATGTTTAGATAATTGTTTACAGTTTCAACTTTCAACTTGATCCGAGAATGGGTGTGAGAGAAAAAAGGTGTACAATTATTTAAAGGGATTTTCCCTTCTTTGTATCAAACAAAATAATTAATAACGATTAATTAATCGACTAATTGGTTAAATTTTCTATTGATTCATGTCTTGTCTACGAAAATGAATAAGTGTGCAAAGCTTCAACTTGATCCAAGAATAGGTGTGAGAGAAATAACGTGTTCAAACTTTTTACCTGACAGACAGACAGACAAAGTGAGATGATATAAGCACTGTAAAAATTTTATGTGTTACTTTGTAGGTAAAGGCCCCAGTATTTGGGATGTGTTCGGCAGTGAACCGGGGCGTATTGACAACCACGACAACGCCCAGGTGGCCTGTGACAGTTATCACAAGTACAAGGAAGACGTCCAGTTGCTCAAACAGTTAGGGGTAGGCCTAGCTACGTTGTGGCTAACAAGATCAATTTACTAAATCGTATTCTCGCCTCCAGCCTCGTAAAAAAATTCTGCTAAGATAAATTAATATGCTAGGACAAATTTGTACAAATGCTCCTTCTTCCCTAGTGCTATTAGGGCATGGAATGGGTTGCCTGAGCTAGCCAGGAAAACCAGTGACTTGGCAGAATTTAGGCCATTTTTGAAGTAACATATGTAGCCTATTATATAAGATAAAAAGATAATTTTGTGGAAAGTGATATGTGGAACATTTGAGTAGATAAAAACTTCTTCTAATGATAAAGCATCTAATTGTAAGCCTATATTGAGAAATCCTTCATCACATTAACTTTTGGGTATACATTTTAAAAATACATTCGCTTAATGAAAAATTATAGAAAATAAATAGTAGCGTAGCTGCGTAAGATAGGCTATTTGTTTTTATAATCTTCACCAGAAATTTTGGAAATAATAGGCAGTAGGTGTACCTAGTAGGCATATAGCCTAAATTTCCCCCCCCCCCCCCACTTAACTATAGTCTATTCTGATGTTAACCCATTGAAAATGTTTCTTAATGACAACATTTGAAACGCATTAGCATAGCAGTTTGATGATGACAGTGTTTCCCAAACTTTTTCTCTAATGGAATACTTCACACATTCCGAAAATGTAGTGGAACACTTAATTGCTTATAGGCCTATTATATGTTGGATTATTTTTTATTTATTATGCGCCTTCAGTAAAAGCAACAACTGACTACATTTGACAATTTAAAACATTTCTTTATAGGTCTATTTGTTGTTGTTGTTGTTGTTGATGTAGGCCTAATAAAATCATATCTAAATCTAGATTTATATTTATATGAAAATAATGTTCGTCAAATAGAGCAGCTTACATGTTGCAAACCGTTCTAAGAACTTAGATCTAATAATTCCACATGAGAAACCTGCTATTTTATATTCATTAAACGTTGGAATGGAAACGAATCTTTTGCTCAAATTTTTATATTCAAGATCAGTTCAAAGTTCATAGTTTTATTATTATAGAATGTTTATGCTACAGAGAAGAGCTAATAGCCTACAATTAATTTGTCTTTTCTCTTCTGCATTTACTTAGTAATTTATTTACTTGCATGCCCTAATATAGTTAATTACTCCAATAGCTCGCGGAACCCTAGTGTTCCACGGAACACAGTTGGGAAACACTGGATTATGACAATGTTTTTCCTCTCTCTTTCTCTCTCTCTCCTTTCTGCCTTAACTTAGTTTCTAATGATAATGGATGATAATGATGTTAGACACTTTCTCACCATCCTATTAAATATGTTATTTGAAGGTCACCCATTATAGATTCTCCATTGCCTGGACTCGTGTTTTACCTGATGGGACTAACAAGACGATCAACAGACCAGGCCTGGACTATTACCACAAGTAGGGAGCAAACAGTAAAATTAATCAATTTTAAAGTTTAATTCCGTAGGCTCCTTCACCCTTTCACTTTTAACTAATTAACTAATTTGGACATTTAAAATTAATTTCTAGCTATACCATTTATTTGAATCTTACGACTTTGTCTTATACCAATCAATGTTTTTATTGTATCTGTGTGTCATCTTTTCAAACACAGGTTGATTGCGGAGTTGAAGGCTAACAATATAGAGCCCATGGCTACTTTGTATCACTGGGACTTACCACAGGCTTTAGAATTAAAAGGCGGATGGCTCAATGAAGATGTGGTTGGCCATTTTAGAAATTATGCAGATCTTATTTTTAAAGAGTTTGGTGCTGATGTAAGTGACACACTTTTAAAATCGTATGCGAATATGTTTGTAGCTCTACACATATATGATTTGTACCATTTTATATTGTATCTTTTTTATTGTGTACTTCGAAATAGAAAGTGGTAGAGTAGAACCCTTTTGTGCCAGAGTTCACATTTATTAAATTACTTCTATATATAGATAATATTTTGCATCTATATTTATATTGTTATTGTAGAGTAGTTACGCCGAGGTTGTCAATTGTAGTCAAACTGAATTTCCATTTGATTGGATCAATAAAATTATCTTATCTTATATAGATCTAGATATACCTCTAAAATATAGACTATGACATCTATGATGCCACATATTTCAGTGCTGCAAGTTTTATCTTCGACTTCGAGTTTGAATAATTGTGCAAAGTCAAAGTTTCAACATGTAGTGTGATGTAGAGCTACTAGTACTATACAGTACTACTACTGAATCTGCTGATGTACATAATTGTCATGATCCTTAAAATGGGAAGAAGCAGAAATAATGTGTTCATGATACTAATGATAGACTATGTTATTCAGTACCATGCACTCAACAGTCAGACAATTTTTCTTTTAAATATAAGCAAAATTTTCGCCATTAAAATTGCTATAAGTTATAACTTCTGTTTTAATTAACTTAGAAACATAAATGAAGTATCACTAAACTTGGCTCAAAAACTTTTATCTAAATTAATTAAATATTTAAATTTTTTATCAAAGTACTTAATATATATTTATAAGATTTGTAAGAAGAGACTGGAGAACCTCTAGAATAAGATTTAGACATATTAGAAATCTGTTGATTAGTGCCCTGGCTGCACTTGGCATATATCCAGTGCTTTAAAAAAAAAATAGGTGCCAGTACTCAGTAGTTTATTGCCTAACTTTTAACTACTAAAAATTAATACTATATGTTAAAATACAAGAAAAGTAATAATATTTTCAAAAAGGTGCCGGTGTGCTGTACTGGTGCGTACTGTCACAAAAAAAGCCCTGCATATATCTATATTTACTATAGGCTATCTAGTTCTTCAATCATTGACTAACAAATACATCTTAAACTTCTAAGGGGAGAATAGAATATAGATCTAGAACTATGAATATTGTGTGATGTTTCTCTTTGTCTATGTAATTGTTCACTTATTCTTTTAAGGTGAAATATTGGATTACAATAAATGAGCCATGGGTTGTATCATACCTGGGCTATGGAGTCGACCAAATGGCACCTGGCAGATGGGGTCCTGGAACCAATGTTTACATTGTCACACACAATCTTATTAAGGCTCATGTGGCTGCGTATAAACTGTACAACAGTACCTACAGGTCACAGAGCCCTGGTGGCAAAGGTCAGTAAAATACTTTTTGTGTTTTTCATTAAAATTTTTATTATTAAACTTATATATTTGATATTAAATATTATTTAATGTCAAAATTTGCTTAATTTAAATATCAAAGGTCAGATTGGCATCACACTGGACATTCACAATGACATCCCCAAGAACAGTTCTGATCCTGCTGACGTGGAAGCTGCAGAAAGAGGCAAACTTTTTAGATTTGGTTGGTTTGCTCATCCCATACTTAAAACAGGTATGCTTATAACTGAATTAAAATATCTACTTATTATTGTTTATAACTATGTCTGGACGTTATTATACTTAATTTGTTGCAATAAGTGTAAGCTAAGTTTGTTAAAATTTTTTCTCATGCCTTATGATTGGCAAAAGAAAAATATTATTGAACTTGTTCAGGTGACTACCCTGAAGTAATGAAGACCAAGATCATAGAAAAGAGTCATCAACTAGGTCAGACATCAAGATTGCCTTC
The DNA here is from genome assembly GCF_947242115.1 of Biomphalaria glabrata. Lineage (NCBI taxonomy): Eukaryota > Metazoa > Mollusca > Gastropoda > Planorbidae > Biomphalaria > Biomphalaria glabrata. The sequence goes on from NC_074717.1 coordinate 32,432,629, forward strand.
CTTTACACCTGATGAAATCTTACAAAATAAAGGTACTTTGTTCGAAAATGTTCAAACATATGTAACTGAGAGTACTAACCTAATCAAAGAAAAACTGAGACAGTTTGATGTGCTGCCTTCCTTCTGTTTAGAAAATAATTTTAGGATCTTTTTGAGATTATCATTGTAGATGTATATATTGAAATTGTAGAATTATGTTTTTATGTAATTATCCTTTCTCTCATTGTGTGACAGTTATTTAAAAAAATTAAATGAGCATTGTTAATATAAAATTAGGGCTGTCACAAGTTTGGCTTGTTGCTTTCTTTTTCTATGTTTTGTGCTCTCTCCAAATGGTGTCAGTGTGAAGTTAGTCCATTACATGAGCTATGATAAAATTCTCTTTATTTTTATGAAGCTTGCAAATAATTTGTTTAGCAGAAACTTATAAATAAAGTTTATTTAATATTTGCTAGGATCATCTGACTTTGTTGGGTTGAACTACTACACATCTATCTATGCTAGTCCAGGTCAACTGCCCTATGACCCACCCAGTTGGGACAATGATCAGGACATTGTTAGAGACAGAGATCCTTCATGGACTGGGTTAGTTTTGCCATGGTTTTCTCATTTATTGTTTCATTTAGTTTCTGCTTGTCTTGCCACTACAGTATTCACATGAGTTATCTTATCATGGTACTTTTTTGCTTCATTGGTATATTTTTAAACAATTTCACTGTGTGGAACAAAGTGCATCTCCACCCTCTTCATTTATGTGATCAGTTGGCTTTTTTTTTGTACTGATTATTTCTTTTTTTCCACAGTTCTGGATCATCTTGGCTGTTTAGTGTTCCTACAGGATTCAGAGAGGTTCTCAATTGGATTAAAAAAACATATAACAACATCCCCTTGTATGTCACAGAAAATGGAATATCTGACAAAAATGGAACACTGAGAGATGCTCATAGAATTACTTACTACAGGCAACATATCAATCAGATGCTTAAAGGTGACAAAAACATCAACTTTCCTTTCAGTAATTTAAAAACAAAATACAAAAAATGACACATTCTTTTCAAATTTTAGGTGAATAGATATTTTAAATTGGAGATTGATTAGTTAAATAATTTTAACCATTGCTATAAACATAGCAGTTTAGGTGTGATATGGCTTTGCTCTGTTTAGATAAAATCATGTCTTTTTTGGTAGTTTGATAGGCAATAGGGGAATCTATTGAACTACCTCAAATTTTGACCAATTTATCGGCATCAAAAATATTTTTATTAAACTTCTGTATTTTCATGCTTTAAATGAAGTAAACATGTTAATGTGTAACAAAACAGTAATATTTTGTTTGAAGTGTACTCTTGTAATGTTGTAGCAGTAGATATAAATTAAACTTGGTTAACTTTACCATATCATCCATGCTCTACTTGCACATACAATGCTAAAAAAAGGCCAAGTTTCTAGTATAGTCTTTATTGAAAGAAAAAATTGTAAATACCTAAAATTAGTTTCCACAAAATCTGTAATTTTGAAATAACATTTGACTGTTACTTGATTGTTAAAAATAAGTCTATCTAAATCTCAGCAATCAAACTTGATGGTTGTGATGTCAGAGGTTACACAGCCTGGTCACTGATGGACAATTTTGAGTGGGCTAGAGGCTACTCTGAGAGATTTGGATTTTACTATGTGGACTTCACTGATCCCAATAGAACCAGGACCCCTAAAGCATCGGCTCAGTTCTACTCCAATATCATCAGGGATAATGGTTTCAAAAAAGGCTATAGGTATGACAATACTTGTTCATTCTGTATTTTAACATACACACACAAACATAAATCCATTCAATAGTAAATAGATAATAATGTAGTTGAACTTTGAAAGTAAAAGTTAATAGTTCAAAATTAAAGAATCCTAATCCTAAAGAAAATAAAGCATTTAAACACTAGGAGAGATCGCTAATTCAAACCAGTTTATAATATATGCAGTCTTATATATATGCTAAAATATAGATATTAATGTAAATCGACAATGGGATGTGTGGCCAAGTCTCATAAATTACTTGACCTCATAGCTGAAGGGTCTTGAGTTAATTTTAGCTCTGACTCAAACTGAGCTGGATGTTTGCTGAGCGTCTAAATTTAGGCAGCACAGAAACCTTTTTCCAAGTACACCCTCCCTCTCACATATCCACATAAGGGATTCGACCATAAAGCTACTGAGAATGTTGTAGGAGTATGAAAGGTGTGCTACACAAATGCAAAAATAATAAATAAAGAATTAGAATACGGTAAACATTCTTTGGTTTATATGGGGGTAAAAATTGGTCCTGAAGTAAACTTAGTATTTTAAAAATTTTTATTGTAATTGTAAAAAAAAAAAAAAAGTTAATCTAGTTGTGTATGCTAATTAGAGATTTAAACTCTGCTAAGTCATTGGTTTTTGTGGCTGATTCAAGCAACACACTCAATGCTCTATTACCCTGTATTAACATAGAATAATTATTTTGTTTTTAAAGTTTCTAGTGTTAATGTTACAGAGGTAGCTATGCATTGAACTGTTCCTTGATCTATTCGTGTCTATTGGTAAATGTTTTATTAGTGAACTGCTCCATGCTCAATGTGTGTGTGTGTAATGGTAAACTTTTCATTAGTGAACTGCTCCATGCTCAATGTGTGTGTATGTGTTATGGTAAACTTTTCATTAGTGAACTGCTCCATGCTCATTGTGTGTGTGTGTAATGGTAAACTTTTCATTAGTGAACTGCTCCATGCTCAATGTGTGTGTGTGTTATGGTAAACTTTTCATTAGTGAACTGCTTCATGCTCAATATGTGTGTGTGTGCTATGGTAAACTTTTCACTAGTGAACTGCTCTATTTGTGTGTATAGTGGTAAAGGAGGCCAATCTACTGGCATAGTTTACATTGAGGATGATTTTGAAGTCCTGTATGATCAATTTCCTGATGATTTTGCCTGGTCCACTGCAACAGCTTCATATCAGATTGAAGGTGGATGGAATGCTGATGGTAAGGTCTATGTTTAGTTCACCATGTAGTAGTGTTTCATTCATAATAATTCTGAAAATAATAGTAATCTTTATTATCAATTAGGAAATTAGTCTTCCATCCTGACATCTTTGCTTCTTGGTCTACTGATCTCTTCCATGTTTGTTTTGGTCTCTTTCAATCTAGTCTTTGTATATTCTCATTGAAGACTTCTGCTTAAAATTAGAAAGATCAATTTGCCTGCACAACAATAACTCACTAAATGTCTTTAAGAGATTTAAAGTACTTGTATAAATTAAAACCTAAATTAAATCCTGGACTAAAAGACAGTTGTTCCTCTATAAGAATACATTTTGGCTATGAGAAATGATAAATTAAATAGTTTTATTTTATATTTAAATGCCTCTATTTTTCATTGTATACACAACTAATGACTATATCAGTCAAAGTTTAAATTACTAATTCATTTACAGGTAAAGGCCCCAGTATCTGGGATTCATGGGCCCATACAGGACGCATTGCTCACAATGAAACTGGAGATGTGGCCTGTGACAGTTATCACAAATATAAGGAAGACGTTCAACTCCTAAAAAATCTTGGGGTAAGAAATCTAATTTTTGTTTAATCTAAAGTGATTGATATTGTAGATATCTGTTTAGAAAATGTACAGTAAAACCATGGCACATGTGATTCATTCTACTTTGATCTTTTAATGTCACTATAGTGTGTGCTATCTAATTGCTATCCACTGAATACCAAGGAATATGTTATGTTTTAAAAAAAAATATGAAATATATCTGATATTTATACAGTTTACTGTAATCTTAAAGACTTTATTTTAATTCATTTCATTTGAAGTGTACAGATTTTAACTAATATAAAAATGTTTTTTCAGGTCAACCATTATCGTTTCTCTATAGCCTGGTCTCGTGTCATGTCTGATGGTACACCAAAAACCATCAATGAACCTGGAATACAATATTATAATAATGTCATTAATGAACTGTTAGCTAACAATATACAGTAAGTCTTGAGGAATGTCTTTAAAAAATATATTTGACTATTTATCAGGGTCATGTGCTTTTTATTTATCTAAGTTTAAAAAAATAAACTTAAACCTATTTTTTACATTATTTCAAGCCTTGGTCTATTTGCGGAAGTTAATATTTAAATAATATTTATGATAGTTTTGCTACTAAATGTAAATGTCTTTTAAAATATTTTTAATCTCATTAGACAATATTTTATTTTACAATTTTTTATTACTTTTAGTTTTGACCACTTCAAACCTGTTTATCCTTGTTTCACAGACCAATGGTTACACTGTATCACTGGGACCTTCCTCAAGCCCTACAAGACAAAGGAGGTTGGCTGAATTCCAGCTTACAGGATGATTTTGTGGAGTATAGTCGATTGTGTTTCCAGAGGTTTGGAGACAGGGTATGTGTTAATCTTTTCAACACTATTAACTTTTACAAGTTTTGGTTTGTACATGCTTTCAAATTTCCACTTGCTCAGTGTTATTGATGAAGACTCAAAGAAATGTGCTATTTATTGAGCTGAGTAGTAAAAAAATTTAGAAGTATTTAACATTGATGTTTTCAATATACATAATTATCCAAATATAAACTGCAAAAGAATAGTAAATAAAAAGGTTTGGTGTTAAGATACTAGGCTTTTGAGAGAATATCGAATTATCTTCTTTTTTTTGAAGGAATGTAAGCTAGAAGCTTTATGAAAGCTGATCTCTAATTTATGCTTTATACTGCCTCTTTGTTCTCTTATGGACCTCATTAACAGTTAGTGACAGGAAAATTTCACTTTACTTATTTCAACATTTATATCTTTAATTAGTAAAACAGAATTGTCATGTATATTTTGATTATAAATAAATATTTTTTCATACGCGAAAAATCTTATTCTTCTTTCCTTTGCCAATGACAGTGGTTTATCTCTACAGAATAACTTACGACATGTGGCTGAAGAATAATCTTATCTTCTTTTACCCTTACAACACTATGTAATATGTTTAGGTAAAAAAATGGATCACATTCAATGAGCCACCAATTGTAACAATCATGGGGTATGGAGATGGCACCTCAGCACCTGGCCACAAAGATCCTGGCAGTGGAGCATACATCAGTGGTCATAATCTGATTCTGTCACATGCTAAAGCTTATAGACTGTATGAGCGTGATTTCAAGGCCACACAGAAAGGTGTTCATTTTTTTATTTTTGTTTAGTTTATGCAGAAAACTTTAAACATAAAGCATCTATGCAATATTGTACTTTTTTTTATGCTTTTCCTTTAGATAAAAGAACAAACAAACCTCATTTATGATTATTTTACTTATTTTGAATTGCAATGTATCTTTAGATATATATTATTTAACTTTTTTAAAAATATTTTGTAAGCATCTCAAAATTATATAATTAAATACAGAAATGTTATCTAATATTTAAAAGAAAGTTTAAAATATTAAGAATATTACATTGTACATATTTTTAGGAAATTACCACTTATTACCCAAGAAATTGTGAAAAGCTACAGACATGTTATTATGAAAAAATGGAAATATTTTTGCATATAAAATTATTACATAGTTAGTTAGTTGTCAGTAGAACCAGTTACCTTTTAAATTTTCTCTCTCTAGATAATTTGCCATGTTAATGTTAATATAATAGCAATAAAAGGCCAGAGATTTAATTGTGTTCGTGGATATATTTAAAGATTTGGACAAGTGAAAATCAACAAGATAAAATTTACTTGTAATGAATGTGGAGTTTGAAATTTGTAAACTAATTCATTTTATGATTTGATGAAATCTCTTAGGTGAGGTTGGCATCACTATCAACCAGGGTTGGCCTCAACCACTGGATCCTCTAAACATTAAAGATGTAGAGGCTAGTGAACGCAGCATTGATTTTTATGGTGGCTGGTTTGCACATCCCATATTTATTAATGGAGACTACCCAGAGGTAATAATACAATTAACTTCTTTTTTTATCTCTTCATTGCACTCGGAGAGACAAAAAAAACATAAGTCTAAACATCTTTCTGCTGCTGAGCTGTCAGCTCTTTTGACGCCTTGTGCCATAGAAAAGCACTGTGATATTTCCACTCTTTGTCTGGTTTGAAATTAGAAATTAAAGGCTGCTATCTGGATTAAAGAAAGTAGATAATGTCTAGTTTATTGGGCAAGGTCATTTCTTTGTACATAGCTCAACTTGTGCTTCCAAAGGTACATTGATTGAGCCATTCTTTTTTATGATTGCTGTTTGACATAGACATTTGAACAATATCTTAGCACAAAGTTAGAATATACAAAATTCAAGAAAAATATGTATCAATATCAATCAAAATCAATGTATTTCTTCTTTGAGATATTATTTGCCATTTGCTTAAAATAGAATTGACTTATAATTTAATTGAATAATAGGAATTGATTGTTTAAAGCAGTGATTTCCAAAGTGGTCTATATAGACCCCCAGGGGTCTACGAAGAGCTCCAAGGGGTCTACGAAAGTGAAAAAAAAAATTGGGGGTCTATGAGATGTCCACGGGGGTCTACGAAAATTGATTTCATTTAAGCAGATCGTAACTTTAATTTTCACATTTCATCAATGTAATTATTTCATACACTAATATATGATTTGTACCTTAGTTAATCCTCTCTATTTATCATATTATTCAAACTAAAAATTGTTATATTTAATTTCCATACGTATAAAAATAGCTTCATTTCTTTCTGCATGTAACAAAAACAAATGTAGATTATACAGAGTTAGTAATTTAAATTTGGATTCATTTCTTCCTTGTCAAACAAGCGGTTGCCAAGAGCCCTTTTTATGACGATATGAAACTAATTACTCAGAAAAATCAATTGAGACGATGCCACCCTGATAGAAAGATAAAGGTTTCAAAAACTTTTGAACTCTCAAATCTAAAGTTCAGAATAGACCCACAAAATCTTTCTTCAACATCATATAGAGAAGATGATGGTTTGTGAGTGTCTTAACAAATCTCTTTAATAATAGTCAAATACGGAAAACACTGTAGATATAACATTGATTTTACCAGCTGTTAAAGTAGTTTTAAAAACGGTTTTACACAAACGTACATCTGATATTATTTTAAACAAATTTCTTTAACCAACAATACAGTAGGCACATCGGTGGTATGAGTTATAACAAAAGCTTATTGTGTAATCCTCCGCAAACAATATATACAGTTTGGGATTAGCGGCCTCGCAGGCTCTACCAGTGTGTAGCGATGTAAGCTGTATACTGCCTATAGGTCATCTGCTCCTTATTTCTTTGGGGTTGACCCAGGAAACAGTTCCCATGTTTGGGTAGATCTGAAAGACAGCAGAGGCTTGAATTCAGTTTCCCCCCTGCTAGGTGGATTGCTAGCCCAGGTTAATGAGTCCCTACTGCCAAAAGCTTTCTGGTTTAGGCGCCAGTTACTTCACCCCTACTCCTGTTTTGAACAAGACTCGAAAGATAAAGAAATTTAAGAAATATAAAGACAGTGACAGGTAAAGCAAATTTATTGATATATATTGTTTGAAGCAAGAACTACTTCATAGAACGACAAATTCCTATATGAAACATAATATCCGTAGGAATGGATGATGAACCTGCGAAAAAAAAACAAAAAAAACAACGACACACATATTCAGTGTCTTTTGGTGGTTCCAGTAGTGCATATCAATTGTTTTGAATTGTATCAATAAATATATTACAAAGTAGCTTTAAATTTCTTATTTACTCTTCAACTCACTACAGTTAGAAATTACTTTAAACAATGGAGTTTGTGAATTTGAAAAAAAATGCAGTACCGGTATAATCTAAGCAGGGGGTCTACCAAAAACCAGAAAACATGGCAAGGGGTCTACGCGACAAAAAAGTTTGGGAACCACTGGTTTAAAGCTTTGAAAATTTTTTTTTGTTTTTTATGCTTTCAGGAAATGAAGAAAAGAGTAGCAGATAGAAGTCAAGCTCAGGGATTATCACAAAGTCGTCTTCCTCCTTTTACTGAGGATGAAAAGAAAATTGTTAATGGTAAAATATAAAACTTAATCATTATTTCTAATTTAAATATTTGGCTTACGTTTAGTGAGTAATATGTATTGAAGCCATGGTACTTTTTTCTCACTACATTGAAAAAGTTATTTGATTATTTTGACTTGAAAACTTTTTATTGCATTCGTTAACACACAGTTTTGGCTCTAAATTCTTGTAGGGCTTAAGAATGACATACCTTTGTATTTCCTTACATGAAACAGTCCCATGTAGACATCACTTCCCACAACTTTGTCATCACTCCTACATACACTGTTTATTTAGTTGAAATATTTTTCAACATCTGTACATAAGCTGCATAACAAAAGTTGGTTTATTCTTTAATATAATGACCTACATCATAAACAAGTGAATGCCAGTGTCTAGAGGAGTATAGATAACAGCGTCATCCGCATAAGAATGGAACAAGAAAACAAATGCTTCTTTAGTACTTTAGATAATTGGTCCTAAATAGATTGGGTTATGAAGTGTTCTTAGTGCCACTAATAGGTTCTAAACTGACACGGCTATGAGTATTGATAATAATAATAAGGTTTCTATGCGCGTCTTAAGATTAATGATGAGTGCAGTATTTCCCATGGCTATGTAGCTGTGACCTACAAATTTTGCCACATCCAAGCATAACCATTGTCTGCCAGTGGTCGATTTTCTTTTCACCACCTGCGTCTGCCCTCAGCAGCGTATTTTCTTTTGATCTCAAATGTGTATCCCTCGGCCTTTGTGAGTATTAGGCTCAGCATTATTAACAATATTTAATTACTACAACTTCAATATACAAAGTTTCAAGTTTTAAATATAAAAAATAGTAGCTTAGGTCTTATTAATCAGGAAACATCATTTCTGTCTCTATCTCTTCCTTTTAATGGTCGTAGCCACTAATTGAAGTTTGACCTTCAGGTGTGTAAACATACAGTGTTGCATCTTTGTCCAGGTTCTGACCTGATGGGAGATATATTAGAAAGGAGGGGGGAAAAGGGTATTTGTATTGGGTAATTAGACTTTAAGGAATGTTGTATCTGCAGGGTTTAAATCCGGTCATAGTAGTTTCAGGAGGAAATCCAACATGCTATAGATAAAAAATCATGTATGAGGTCTAATTCATGATACACTGGCTATCAAAATGGCGGTTAAAAAATCTGATTAATTGAATAATTTGTAAGTAATGGTATCAGAATTAAACCCTTACTCTTAATTTTTACTAGTCCATTAGTGAAAGGTACTTTAATTTTGCACAAGGTGTTTTTAGCTTAAAATTGAATAATAATTGAGAGATTAAATCTCAGGGTTTGTTTGAAAAACAAAAAGAAAGATAAGAATTGAAATTTTAATAAAACAAAACATATTTTAAAATGAATAACAAAGAAAATAAATAAGACAAAGGATTTTGAAAAATATTTAGAATAAGAAAATCACTCATCAAATGCATAGAAATAAGTTTTTTAAAAATATGGAATAACTTAAATCAGATTTTATTTCTGAATGATGAAAATTTAACTACACAAATTTAAACAAAATAATTCTCATTGAAATTATATATTTTTTTATACAGGTTCATCCGATTTCTTTGGTATCAATTTTTACTCAGCTAATTATGTAACAAATGATCCACAAGCACCATCTAACCCACCCAATTATTACAATGATCAGGAGACAAGAGGAGAGACAGATCCTAAATGGATTGGGTGAGTCTAGTTGCATGTTACATGATGTAGTTTAATATTAATTTCTTTCTTTTGAAATACCTGTCTTTCACATTCTTCGTTTCATACTTATTTATAACCTTGAGACTTGCCCTGGCAATGATTGGCTGGTGGTTAGATTCAAATATGAATTCTTGCACTACTAATGAATTTTTTTGAAGGACTTGCTAGCTTGTAGGTTTGATTTTTCTCAGTTTCTTCCACTCATTGTTCATGAGGTCAAAAGACATTGTCTTTTATTCTGATGAATAGCATGGGTGCAGTATTTTACCTGACCAAACAAACCCAGTTTTGAGATGCATATTTTGCCACATTTAGCACAGACAAAGCTGCTGTCTGCTAACCTATTAAAGGTTTCTTTTCATGATTGGTAACTGACTTCAGTAAAGGCTTTTCTTTGTGAGTGTTCTCTGAGTTTGTTTCAAAGGTTGTCATGGCCAGGGGTGTCAATGGGGTTAAGCTCCCATTGTCTATAAAATACTCCTAATGGCATGCGTCTCAAATAGCCTCTGACAACTAAGTCCAGCACCTGGCCTGCTCGTGTGGCTTAGATATTAAGCCCGGCGAAACTGTTCTCTGAGTGTTCAGATGCCAGTTGCTTTTCTATATACCAGTGAGGGTGAAATGATGCCTGACCTTATTTTAATAGTACTATTGGGGGTCACCTCAGTTATGCATTTGGTTGTCTCTTATACGGAATAGGTGTCTGATTCATTGCAACTGTCAGTTGATGTTTATGCGGCTAGGATGTGGCTAACATACTGGTCAATCCACTTTATTTACTTTATCTTACTTTATTTTTCTTCATCTTATTTGTCAATGCTGGATAGTCTTCAAGAATGAATCCAAGTAAGTTCAGTGATGACTCATCTCTGGTTGTAATGTTTTGTTTCAAATTGTAGAACAAAATGTTTTTTATTATCCTAAAAAATTTGCTGCTTGAAGAAAAATAAGTTTATAGAGAGTTATAATATTAGGTAATTATTGGTTGTTTTTTTTAGCTCAGGATCATCCTGGTTAAAAGTGACTCCATTTGGTATTCGTAAAATCTTAAACTGGCTCAAGTACAACTATAACAATGTCCCAGTTTACATCACAGAGAATGGTATCAGTGACCGCAATGGTACACTACATGACTGGCATAGGGTGCACTATTACCGTCTTTACCTCAGTGAAGTCTTGAAAGGTAGGACTTATCAATTCCTTTTTTTTTTTACTTTATAGCATCAAATCTTTGTTTTAGTTTTCTTGTGATGCTATCAATTTTAAGTAATTTCACTTTGGAATTATTTGTACATTGATATAATGACATTATTTTTAGATTCTTTTGGAATTTTAATTTAAAAAAACATTTTTTTTTCTAGCACCCTTTTTAACCTGTTCCGAACTCTTTCTATCTGTTTGAAGCCATCAAGCTGGATGGATGCAATGTGAAAGGCTACACTGCTTGGTCCCTGATGGATAACTTAGAGTGGAACATGGCATATGATGAAAGATTTGGGCTGCACTTTGTTGACTTCAATGATACCAGCAGACCAAGAACACCCAAAGCTTCAGCTTACTTCTTCAAAACTCTCCTTGCAGACAATGGGTAAAGCTTAGAAGTAGCTCTGAAATATAACATAAAAAAAAGCATCCCAGAAAGCATTCTATTTTATTAATTTCAGTGATGACCTGGCATATAAACTTTTCACGATTTATGTTTGTTTCATTTGTCTAACCTTTTTCTCAACACCTAATGTTCAGGTAAATGAAAGAAATAATTTCTTTAGGTTTATAATGTTTATATATTATTTAAGAAGTACTTTGGAGCAAGTATAATATTTTAAAGTTAGAATTCAAATTTAATAGTGTTGTCAGTGTTTAACAGTTGAAATGCAAAACAATTCTAGAGGAGATCTTTTATCAGGCAGTTTGGATGAAACAACTTTTAGGAGATTTTTTATCAGTCACCTTAAATGAAGTTGTTAAAAATTTTTTAATCAATTTCATTCAAGTTTTTTTTTTTGCACCAAATCTACATTAAAAAATAAAAGAGTATCCTATGTTGTTGAATGTGGTTTCACAACTGTATTTTAATCCTTGAATATGATGTTAAATTTGTTAACATTTATTTCATTTTAATGACCTGCCTTGGTTGAGATGACCACAAAATGTTACTTATAAGTTTGAATGAACTTTTTATTCCTCACTAATACTTTCACTGATGTACATGTTGTTCTCAACAGATTTAAACATGGCTACACCAGGAACGGAGGATGGGGTACTGCTGTTCAGTCTACCAATGAATTCTACTATGGAAACTTCCCAGACAAGTTCAGCTGGGGATTAGCTACTGCAGCTTACCAGATAGAAGGGGCATGGGATGTGGATGGTATGTTGAAAGAGAAAGCAGTTTTAAAGTAGAGTTCTAATAGTCATTTTTATTAGCTTTTAATGGTAGTTACTCATGCCTTTCCTAGTCTGTTGTATATCTGACCAAGTCTCTTAACCATCTATAAAGGTAAAGGGCCCAACATCTGGGATACTTTTAGTCACACACCTGGAAATGTGGATGACAATTACACAGGAGATGTGGCCTGTGACAGCTATCACAAACTTGATGAGGACATTAAAATTATTAAAGATATGAATGTAGGTATCTGTCTTGAAAGCAACTAACACCCAACCTTGTCTATGCTCATATATTACAACCAACACCAATTTAAGTACATCCAATAGTGTCTATACTCCTATAATGAACACTCTCAGTGATTTTACCATCACAAAAGAGATACAAGACACCGATAGCAAAGACAAACAGACACAAACACTCTTTTGTTCCCCTGGCAATCAAATCATTAAATAAGAACAATCTGGTACAAACTTTGTCACATGTAAATTATGAGTGAGTCTGGTGTGAATGTACACTTTGGTTTCTTATAGTTATAATGTTTTTTGTTTGGTAATGCACAAATTGTAAGACAAATTTCCTTAAGGATAATAAAGATTATTATTATTATTATTATTATATTACAACTAGCATTATTTTAAATCTTGTTAGATCTCAACAAAATAGATTACATTTTCAGATGACTCACTACAGATTTTCTATCTCCTGGTCTCGTATTATGCCAAGTGGAACACTGCCTTCCAATCCTGCTGGAATAGATTACTACAACCGTTTATTAACTAAACTGGGTGAAATAGGTTAGTTTCAGATAATATTTTACAAGTTAATATGTAAATCCAGGGATTGTAGAGTACATACAATTAAAATCAGCAGAGGAAAAGTATTGACATTTTTTATGTCACTGTTACATTTTTAACATACAATTTATAAAGTTTAGGTTGTTGAGATATTTTTTTAACTAGATTTAAATGTCTCTTTTAAATTAGCAATCCTACATCCATACTCTCATAATATTTTCATGTTTATCGTAATACCTTTTTAACAAAACAAAGTTTTTTTTGAAATGACTTACATGTGGATTGTTGTGATCTCCAGGTGTGACACCAATGGTGACAATGTATCATTGGGACCTCCCTCAAGGTCTCCAAAACCAAGGTGGTTGGTTTAATCCTAAAATTGTGGACTGGTTTAAAGACTATGCTGATCTCTGTTTCTCACAGTTTGGCAACAAAGTAAAATAAATGTTTAACTTTTTCAAAGATTCATAGCATTTTTGTTATGTTTGGTGATAGCAGAGTTCAAGTGATAGATTTATGTCTACTAAATTATTAAGTTAGTTATATAGTATGAGATCTTAGATTTTTACTTAAATATATGTTCTAGGATAGGAAAGGTGTTATTGAGTGTTGGTATTATAAAGTTTCAATCATCTACTATTGTATTCAAGGTCAAGAGGTGGATCACATTCAATGAGCCATGGGTCATTAGTGTCCAAGGTCATGGCAAAGGAGACTATGCCCCTGGCATTAAGGACATTAAAAATGGTCCCTACAAAGCTGCTCATAATATCATCAAGTCCCATGCTGAGGCTTACCATTTATATCAGGATAAATACAAGGCAACCCAACAAGGTGAGTACACTTTGTTTATGGTAAAAATAAAAAAAAGAAAGCTGTATCACACAATAAGTATTTATTTCATCCAGGCACATGCTGGTTTTAAAATAGTTTCAAGAGGTTTTTATTGACTTAAATGATAATCATTTCAGATATTGATGTATTCCTTATAGATTTGTCTATCTTAAAATAAAATCTATTTCTTTTTTTTAGTTGACTAAGTAGAAGTGGGGATTTTTATAGAGTAGCTATTGTACTGGATACATAAATAAATTAAAGATTATCTTCTTTTCTATTAGAAAGTCTCCATGTGATTACTAGAAAGTTCCTTTATCACTATTTTGTTTTCATTTCCAAAATTCTCTGAAGTTCTTGACTGTAAAATTATATGACCAACAGGGGAAGTTGGAATAACCTTGAACTGTGACTGGCTGGAGCCACGAGATATTGTCAACATTAGTGACATTGAAGCCTCAGAAAGAGGTTTACAGTTCTTCATGGGCTGGTTTGCTCACCCTGTGCTCATCAATGGAGACTACCCAGATGTCATGAAGGAATATGTCAAGAATGCCAGTTTGGAGGAAGGTTTGACTACTTCCAGGCTTCCTGAGTTCACAGCGGATGAGAAGAAGAGGATTGTAGGTGTGTCACTTTTTACAAAGCTAATATTAACTCTGTCTGTCTGTCTGGTAAATAGTTGGTACACATTATTTCTTCATCACCCAATCTCGGATCAAGTTGAAATTTTGTGCAATTATTTCTTGTACCTGACAAAACAAGAATCAATAAAAAAAAATTAACCAAATAGTCAATTAACTAATGGTAATTAATTATTTTGTTGGTATCCAACAAGTGAAAGAAATTTTACTTGACAGATGTGGTGGTATAAATTGAATTAGTCCCTATGTGGTGGCTTGAGTTTGAATTTAAGTCATACAACCTTTTTTTTAAATGTGTTATAAAGAGATCATAGTAACATTCACCCCGATAACCCCTACGTTCCCCTCCACCTCACCCCATTTTCCCTACTGGCCCAGATAAGTGATAGGATCATAGTGCATTGAGAAAGTTAAGAGCATGAAATTGAGCTAAATAAAAACAATTGGTAAAAATATTTCTAATTGCACAGATTTATTTTTGTTAGTCAAGATTTATTACAAATTTAGTTACATGACTAGTCCAAACTAATTGATACAATTACACTTAATATAAGCTTTGTTTTTTAAAAAGCATTTTTTTATGTTTGTCTTGTTCAAAATTCTCTCTAAAAATTTGATTTGCCTAACAAGTATTATCTGAATCTGTTATAGAATATACATGAAATATAAATTCATTGTATTCTGTAGCTTTCAATAGGTTATCAAACATTGTTATAAATTTTAGTAAAGTAGGTGAGAATCAGATTGAAATCCTCAGGTTACCATTGGGATAGTTACAGCAAATGGTCACTTTTCATGTCTTGGAAGACACATGTTTACAAAATCATCACAGTCACAGACCAGTGCCTCTGTTGTAACTGCCTGTGCAGCTGCAGCCTTTGTTGGGTAATGGCTCATTGTTCTGCTTAATCCAGTCTATCTGGTCTTCTAGGGTATCCCAACAGTTTTTCTATCTTGTTCTGCATCACATTTAGGAGCTCCCTGACATAAGGTTCCACCTCAGATAGGAAGGTCAAATTCTGCTCATTAAATATGGCATGCTGGAGATATGCTCTGATGTTTCTTTGCACCAGCTGATCATATCTTTTGGAGCTCTTGCTTCAGCTGCCTATAGCTTAGCTCAGGGGTGGGCAAATTAAGGCCCGCAGGCCACATGCGGCCCGCCGAAGTGTTTTATGCGGCCCGCCGACGCTTTAAGAAATCAGGTGTTCCCATACAATACACATATAAAAATGCAAATATATTTATATAAATAATTGTAAATATCTATAGATCTAGAAATAATTGAAACTTCTGATTCTTATCACTTATCATGAAGAGGCTAAGGAAACATTGTCTTTAAACGTCATTCTAAAAAGTTTAAAGTAAACGAAGATTATTCTTAACAGCAATATTTCGAAACATTCAGTCAAAGACAAACACAAGCCAGTATTTATTCAATTCTATCGAAACTCTGTTGAAAGTGTTGGGTTGGCTTGTACAAGACAGCAAGTGTAACAACTAATGGAGCTCGTGTTTTGACTAAGAAAAACAGGCTTTTTAATAAAATAAAGCATTGAATATCAAATATATTGTTGGAATTGATTTCTCAATGATCTTATTATTGGCACAGGGCCAGCCTTAGGCAAAGACAAAGTGGGGTCACCTATTGGTGAGGGCCTTGCACTGACTGCCTTCTCATTATTTTAGAGAAGAAATAGCGAAACTTGTCCTCAATGTTATTGTTGAAGTACAATAGGTTTTTAATAAATTGAATAATTTTACTGTTGTCGCTTTTTTATTTTATTTTATCCTATTTGAGGCCACCAAATTCACTTTGCCAAAGGCCTCCAATTATCTGCCGGCCATGACTGGCAGTTCCGAGAAGTACTTGAAGATTTGGAACAAAACATTCCGATGATCGGTTACACAGTAGTATCCGCTGGCCAAGAAGAATATGGAATCTCAAGGAAGAAATAGTTAGGTTTATTGAAGGACATTGATTATGACTTTGTTACTAATATTTCTAATGAAGAGTTGAAGACAGACTTCATGTTTATCATCGGAGACATTGCAATGTTTTGTTTGCAAATGAAATGTATCTGCATCTTAAATCTTTTCAAACAAAGTTATTCCACTTCTTGAGTCAGCAAGTGAAATCGAGTCTTATCATTTTCCTTAGCTGAAAGGTGAAACTATTTCTAGTGAAGTGGATGAAATGTACAAGACTTATTTGGATTCCTTGATTGTGGAATTTGAAAGCAAATTTTAAGACGTCAAGATCTTGGAACTAGTTTTCAATACCATCAGCTCAGCATTTAATGCAGAGGCTGATTTAGCTCCAGATGACATACCTCCATAGCAAATTATGACCTGAAAGAGTAATTCCAGTGAGTTCTTCCACAGAAGTTTCATGACTGCCAGAAGCTGTATTCCCATACTTAAGAAAACTTTGCTGCGAAGCTGTGGCATTATTCGGAACCTAATTCATCTGTGAACACGCTTTATTTCGTTTGTTTGAAAATTATGAAGTGTTAGAACAGGTCGATGCTCACTGACTGTAATTTGACAGCAGTCGCAAGAACAAAACAACTAGTAAGCTAGTTCTACAATTACAGAACATTATGCACGGATGTAAACAGTTAAATGCTTCATGTTAAGTACCATTGTACATTTGTGGTGAAATGTTGTGATGTAAAAAGACAATAACAAAATAAAAAAAAATATTCATAAAATTAGTTCAAGAAATTGCTAACTGTTGTTGTAATTCCTCAATTTGGAGTAAAAAAAAAAAAATTTATGCGGCCAGCCAGTCCCCAAATTTTTTTTAATGCGGCCCTCGGTAGAAAAAGGTTGCCCACCCCTGGCTTAGCTCATCCATCATAGGCTTACCAGATACCTGCATGATTAAGAAAGACGGTCAACAAATTTGTGATCTTTCTATTTTTAGTTAGACTGTATTTAATACTCATGATATGCAGAACTGATATGATTGATTGATAATTGATAGACTCTGCAATGAAGCTTCTCTCCAAACTGTACTGTCTTTGTACCGTGTTGAATGGAGTTATAACAATATTCAGATTGTAGTGTATAGATTTGTCAAACAGACCTTCATGATTTTAATGTGACATTATGGTTGCTTTATGACAGGTACCTCCGACTTCTTAGGACTCAACCACTACAGCAGCAATGTAGCCTATGAAGGTTATGTTGGTGATGGCTACTGGAGGGACCAAAAAATTGTCACATACAGGGATCCATCTTGGCAACAGTAAGTTAAACCAGAGTTTCTCAACCTAAAGGACTTGCTTACTTCAGAATACAAACTAGTAGGGAAGGCTAGATAGGGCTTGAAAGATATTTTGTATTTGGAGATAAACAGGATTCTGTTTTATTGACTAAAGTGCTTTTCACCTCTTTCATAGTTTACACTAAGAATTGATTTAATTTCTGAACACTAATGTCTCAAAGTCTGCACCACTAAATCTTGCAGTCATCTCCTTTGCTCATGATTAGACCTTGACATTGTTCTGAAACCTTGTAGTCATCCACTTTGATCACGAATAATAAATAAACCTTATTGTTATGAAATGATACAGTTCATAGAATATAGAAAATAAATTTTCAAAAAAAATTAATTAAAAAATGTAGCTTTGTTGGTAAAAGACTGAAAATGGGTGGAGGATGTTACTAGGAAATAAAAAAAAAATATAATAAATAGGTTGTGAAGTACTTAACCATTAAATCTGGTTTCTGTATAAATCTTTGTATTTTCCATGTGCACAGGTCAGTTTCCTATTGGCTGAACATTAATCCAATTGGAATTCGTAAACTTCTGAATTGGATGAGGAAAGAGTATGGAAACATTCCCATTTACATTACAGAGAATGGACTGTCTGATAGAAATGGCACATTAAATGACTTTCACAGAATTGCTTACTTCAGAGATTACATTAACAACCTTCTAAAAGGCAAGTTGGTTTTACAATGCAAAATGCTTTCATTGTAATGAAAATATCTTAGTGAATTTGTATTTATATTTCTGTTATAATAAAGGATTTAGTTTGCAATATAAAACGATAATGTATAGAAGTTCTTGATCTTAGCTTGACTTGGCACACTTGAAGTTTTCTGAAATTGTTTTTAGTTTACATGTGCTTATGTGTTTGCATATTTATGTATAATTTAAGTCATTCTGATTTGTATGTTATTAATCAATGGAGCTCTTTTTTAACCCCTAATGACATGGTGGTCATTTTCTTTGCTGTTATAATTGATTAGTTTCAATGTGTTCCAGCTGTTGTACTTGACAAGGTGAATGTCAAGGGTTACACTGCCTGGTCTCTAATGGACAACTTTGAATGGGCAAGAGGTTATGGAGAAAAACTGGGAGTCTACTATGTAGACTTCAATGATACCAATAGACCAAGAATACCTAAAGCTTCAGCTAGATATCTTTATGAATTGTTCAAGTAAGCACTTGATTCTTTAAGAAATAGGCTACACCAAATTTGTTTCACAAAGTAGAGAAACAAAAAGAATAGATATGACACATTGGAAATCAAAGTTAGCTGTCCTTTTTATTTTACTAAAGACATACTTTTGATGACTCATTCTTCATTTGCATATTAGTTTTAAATAATTATTTTACAAAAATAAATTTCGGTCTTTCTTTCTAGAAACAATGGATTCATCCAAGGCTCTTACAATGACCCAAAGACCACTCAACGTTTGCCATTTAGAAATGAGACTTATTATGGACAGTTTTCTGCAAACTTTTCCTTTGGTGTTTCTTCAGTTGGGTTAGACATACCTAGCCAGGTCAATGAAAATGGTTAGCATTATTGTATACTAAACAATAACATTGGTCAATTTTTTTAAAATTCATTTTCAGCCTATCTGTTAGCAGTGTCCTGTTTATCTTTTGATCTATATATGTTATGTCTCCATTTTGTTTCTTACATGCAGACAGAGGCAAGAGTGTATGGGATACCATAGCACAGACATCGACCATTGCAAAAAGTTTTGACAGCTCTACAGATATAGCAAAAGATATTTCTGATCTTTTAAGCATTAAGGTAAAATAATTAACTATCTAATGTTTTTATCTGTAAACATGCATTTTAGGCCAGTTGTGAAAAATTGATTTAATTTATCTCTATAAAAAAAACTTGTTTAAAATATTAACCTGCAGGCAGAACATTATTACTTCACCATTACCTGGACACGTCTGCTGCCAACTGGCAAAGCTGGAGGTGTTAGCCTAACTGGCTTAAACTACTACTCTACACTCATTGACCAGCTTTTAGATGCTGGCATTTTCCCTGCTGTTGCTATAAACCAATGGGATTATCCTAATGTCTTAAAGGTAATATTATAACGAATGACATTTTTAACAATACATAACAACTTAGATGCCTTGTTAAAAAAAAAAATTATGACATGGTACTGGTATTCAGCTGTTTATTTTAACTGTATTTGTGATAAAATGCTATTTTAAGGTAGACTACAAATGTGGTACAATCTGATAGAAAATGATCAGCATTTTGTACATTTTTATAAAGAAGGACAAACTTTGTGACTCTTTTTAAACAAAATCCAAATGTGTATAGCTTTTTTGAACCCAAAGTGTTGATATGTCTAAAGTT